>NW_026112145.1:52500-77500 GCF_024679095.1 Eriocheir sinensis
TCATTCTTTCATCCCCTACTGTCCAAATCCCTTATGCAAGAGTTAACCAGCATCTTCATTCTTTCATCCCCTACTGTCCGAATTCCTTATGCAAGAGTTAACCAGCATCTTCATTCTTTCATCCCTTACTGTCCGAATTCCTTATTCAAGAGTTAACCAGCATCTTCATTCTTTCATCCCTTACTGTCCAAATTCCTTATGCAAGAGTTAACCAGCACCTTCATTCTTTCATCCCCTACTGTCCAAATTCCTTATGCAAGAGTTAACCAGCATCTTCATTCTTTCATCCCTTACTGTCCAAATTCCTTATGCAAGAGTTAACCAGCATCTTCATTCTTTCATCCCTTACTGTCCAAATTCCTTATGCAAGAGTTAACCAGCATCTTCATTCTTTCATCCCCTACTGTCCAAATCCCTTATGCAAGAGTTAACCATAATTACTCTTTTTCTGTTTTCTTTCTCGTGATCGGAGAATATAAATAATTTCCATCGCTATCTTAATTTTGCTGTCATTTTCTTTGTCGTATAAAGATAAAGAAAGAAAGACGAACACAAAGGAAAATAAAATAAAGAAAAGAGTAGAAAGGAGGAGATTGAAATAGAAAACAAAATAAATAAAGAAAAGAAGAGTAGAAAGGAAAGACTGAAATAGAAAAGAAAAGTAGAAAGAAAAAGAAGATTCCAAACTTAAACTACATTTTTTTTTTCCTATTTTTCATTCTCGTCTTTTTTTCCTACTTTCTTACTTTCCTTTTCTTCTTCCTGTTGTACTTCTTCTTTTTCTTCGGTACCTATAATTCATTTTCCCAAGTTTCCCTTTCTCCAGGTGTCCCCAGATACCAAAAATTTCCCCAAGTTTCGCAAGGTACCCAAACTTTACAGACTTTACACTTCTACCAAACACAGTCCCCCCAAAATAGAGTTAAAAGCCAATCTCGCCACAAACTTAACAAACACTAAATAAGCAAGCCATACAAGGCATATAACCTAACAAATACTAATACCACAAAGAGTTTAAACATTCACTCTATTGGGTCTTGTCCGGAGGGTAGGTCAGCAGCGCACAGGTTAAGCTCTAGTGGTCATGGGAGTCAATTTAGTGGACTCCCTCTAAGCCTAGCAAACACTAAATAAGCAAGCCATACAAGGCATATAACCTAACAAATACTAATACCACACAGAGTTTAAACAGTCACTCCATTGGGTCTTGTCCGGAGGGTTGGTCAGCAGCGCACAGGTTAAGCTCTAGTGGTCATGGGAGTCAATTTAGTGGACTCCCTCTAAGCCTAGCAAACACTAAATAAGCAAGCCATACAAGGCATATAACCTAACAAATACTAATACCACAAAGAGTTTAAACAGTCACTCCATTGGGTCTTGTCCGGAGGGAAGGTCGGCAGCGCGCAGGCTAACCTCGTGTGGTCACCGTAGTCAATTTGGTCGCCCCTCTCTAAGCCTTTATCAATCCCATCTCCAGGGAATCTAATCTGCCTGAAACATTTCCCCTCACACAGCTGACCCTCACCCAGTCTCTCCAGGAGTCCCCAAGTTTACCCAAGTTTACCCAGGCTTTCCCAACTCACCTTACACTTTTCCCTAGTTTTCCCAAATTTTCCCTACCCCCTATAGTTCACTTTTCCCAGCTCCCCTTCCCAGTTATCTCCAAATTTCCCCAGGGTTTTCCATTTCACCCCCCTACAAATTTTCCCAGTTTTCCCCAGGTGTTTCCACGGGGGAGGCATGATAACTGCATGCCTCCCCCCTCCCGCGGCCCCGCTGTACTCGACTTTCTACTCTGGCTCATCCCTATACTGTCCAAATCCCTTATGCAAGAGTTAACCAGCATCTTCATTATCTCATCCCTCTACTGTCCAAATCCCTTATGCAAGAGTTAACCAGCATCTTCATTCTTTCATCTCTATACTGTCCAAACCCCTTATGCAAGAGTTAACCAGCATCTTCATTCTTTCATCACCATACTGTCCAAACCCCTTATGCAAGAGTTAACCAGCATCTTCATTCTTTCATCCCTCTACTGTCCAAACTCCTTATGCAAGAGTTAACCAGCATCTTCATTCTTTCATCCCTCTACTGTCCAAATCCCTTATGCAAGAGTTAAGCAGCATCTTCAGTCTTTCATCCCTCTCCTGTCCAAACCCCTTATGCAAGAGTTAACCAGCATCTTCATTATCTCATCCCTCTACTGTCCAAATCCATTATGCAAGAGTTAACTAGCATCTTCATTCTCTCATCCCTGTACTGTCCAAATCCCTTATGCAAGAGTTAACCAGCATCTTCATTCTCTCATCCCTATACTGTCCAAATCCCTTATGCAAGAGTTAACCAGCATCTTCATTATCTCATCCCTCTACTGTCCAAATCCCTTATGCAAGAGTTAACCAGCATTTTCATTCTCTCATCCCTCTCCTGTCCAAACCCCTTATGCAAGAGTTACCCAGCATCTTCATTCTTTCATCTTTATACTGTCCAAACCCCTTATGCAAGAGTTAACCAGCATCTTCATTCTTTCATCTCTATACTGTCCAAACCCCTTATGCAAGAGTTAACCAGCATCTTCATTCTTTCATCACCATACTGTCCAAACCCCTTATGCAAGAGTTAACCAGCATCTTCATTCTTCTTTCATCCTATGCTGTCCAAACTCCTTATGCAAGAGTTAACCAGCATCTTCATCTTTTCATCCTCATTGTCCAAACTCTTATGTAAGAGTTAACCAGCATCTTCAATTCTTTCAGTCCTTATGCTGTACAAATCCCTTTATGCAGAGTTAACCAGCATCTTCATATTCTTTTTCATCCCTATGTTGCACAAATCCCTTTATGCAAGAGTTAACTCAGCATCTTCATTCTTTTCATCCCTATGCTGTACAACCACATCTTCATTTTTTCATCGCAGTGCTGTCCAAATCCCTTATGCAAGAGTTAACCAGCATCTTCATTCTTTCATCCCTATGCTGTACAAATCCCTTATGCAAGAGTTAACCAGCATCTTCATTCTTTCATCCCTATGCTGTACAAATCCCTTATGCAAGAGTTAACCAGCATCTACACTTTTTCATCCCTTCCTTTCATTTTCCGTCTATTCAACGTTTAATTCTCCTCCTCCTCTTCCTCTTCTTCTTCTTCTTCCTCCTCTTCTTCCTATTCTTCCTTCTCCGTTCTTCTTTCTTATTTTTATTCTTTCTTATTTTTCATTAATTAATTTCCTGTATTTTCAAGCTTTAATCCTCCTCCTCCTCCTCCTCCTTTTCTTCCTCTTCTTCGGTTCTTCTCTTTTCATTTCTTCCAGTCTTCATTTTCTCTTTTTTATTTTTCTCATTTAAACATTTTCTCTCTATTCATCACTTTATTCTCCTCTTCTTCTTCTTCTTCTTCTTCTTCCCCCTCCTCTTCCTCCTTCTCCTTTTCCTTTCTCCTTTTTTCTTTTAATTTCCTTCTTATTTTCATTTTTTCCATTTATTAATTATCAGTCTATTCAATTTTTCATCTTCCTCCTCCTCCTCCTCCTCCTCCTCTTCTTCTTCTTCCTCCTCCTCTTTCTCCTGTTTTTCTTTTAATTTCCTAAGTTTCATTTTTTGTCTTTGGTATATATATATTTTTTTCTGTCTATTCAACTTCTAATCTGCCTCCTCCTCCTCCTCCTCCTCCTCCTCCTCCTCTTCTTCCTACTTATCTTACTCCTCCTCCTCCTCCTCCTCCTCCTCCTCCTCCGTTCTCTTCTTTCAATTTCTTCCTTTGTTTATTATTTTCTTCGTTTATTTTTCTTTATTCGGTTTTTCTCTATTCACCTTCTAATCTTCCTCCTCCTCTTCTCCCTTCTTCCTCCTCCTCCTCTTCTTCCTTCTTCCATCCTCCTCCTCCTCCTCGTCTTCTTCCTTCTTCCTCCTTCTTTCTCTCTTATTTCCTTTTTCTTCCATTTATTTTTCATTTTTTTAATTCTCTTTCTAATCAACTTTTAATCCTCCTCCTCCTCTTCTTCTTCTTCTTACTCCTTATCTTCCTCCTCCTCCTCCTTTCTCCTCTTTCTCTTCTTCTTCCTCTTCCTCTTCTTTTTCTTTTTCTTTTTCTTTTTCTTTTTCTTTTTCTTTTTCTTGTTGTTGTTGTTGTTGTTGTTGTTGTTGTTGTTGTTGTTGTTGTTGTTGTTGTTGTTGTTGTTGTTGTTCTTGCTGTTGTTATTCAGCCCAGGAAATTGATAAGGTTTTCATACATTTGAATATACATCACCACCACTACCACCACCACCACCACCACCACCACCATCATCACCACCATCACCACCACCACCACCACCACCATCACCATCACCACCACCACCACCACCAACACCACTATTATGCAAAGGGGATTGGTCTGTTACTTTCATTATAAGTCTAATCTTCTCTCCTCCTCCTCCTCCTCCTCCTCCTCCTCCTCTTCTCCTCCTCTTCTTCTCCTCCTCCTCCTCCTCGTTTCCTTTCAGTGTTCGTATTTTTATGTTCTTGAGTTATGGTTATTTTCGTCTCTCTCTCTCTCTCTCTCTCTCTCTCTCTCTCTCTCTCTCTCTCTCTCTCTCTCTCTCTCTCTCTCTCTCTCTCTCTCTGTATCGGAAACAACGGGGAAAGAGCCAATAGGTGAGAGCTGATATCGAGTGTGTGTGTGTGTGTGTGTGTGTGTGTGTGTGTGTGTGTGTGTGTGTGTGTGTGTGTCTCTGTGTGTGTCTCTGTGTGTGTGTGTGTGTGTCTCTGTGTGTGTGTCTCTGTGTGTGTGTGTGTGTGTCTCTGTGTGTGTGTCTCTGTGTGTGTGTGTGTGTGTGTGTGTGTGTGTGTGTGTCTCTGTGTGTGTGTGTGTGTGTGTGTGTGTGTGTGTGTGTGTGTGTGTGTGTGTGTGTGTGTGTGTGTGTACTGACGAAGCAAAATGAAATAAAAAATAAACAATTGTCCCTTCTAAAAATATATATGTACACGAATGAAATAAAAAAACAAAGAAAAACGAATGAATTAGCAAGTTTGAATACCATTATGAATTTCACGTTTCGAAGCGCAGCGGACGAAGCAGCGAGTGAAGCTTCGACACGGCATAGAAAACGGAGGATCCAACCCCTGAATATTAAAGGCAAACTCAAGTAAAAGAAACACTAGCCAACACAAACACATTCGTTACAAAACAATAAGAACATCACCTCAAAATCGTACTCCAAATAGTAACTTGTAAATAAGAAAATAGGTAAAGGAGAATTCGCCATCACCATCACCACCACCATCATCACCACCACCACCACCACCATCACCATCACCATCACCACCACCACCACCACCACCATCACCATCACCACCACCACCATCACCATCACCACCACCACCACCACCACCACCATCACCATCACCACCACCATCACCATCACCACCACCACCACCATCACCACCACCATCATCATCACCACCAACACCACTATTATGCAAAGGGGATTGGTCTGTTACTTTCATTATAAGTCTAATCTTCTCTCCTCCTCCTCCTCCTCCTCCTCCTCCTCCTCTTCTTCTCCTCCTCCTCCTCCTCGTTTCCTTTCAGTGTTCGTATTTTTATGTTCTTGAGTTATGGTTATTTTCGTCTCTCTCTCTCTCTCTCTCTCTCTCTCTCGGTATCGGAAACAACGGGGAAAGAGCCAATAGGTATAAGCTGATATCGAGTGTGTGCGTGTGTGTGTGTGTTTGTGTTTGTGTGTGTGTGTGTGTGTGTGTACTGACGAAACAAAGAAAAAAAAATAAACAACTGTCCCTTCTAAAAATATATATGCACACGAATGAAAAAAGAAAAAGAAAAAAAAACACAAAGAAAAACAAGTGAATTACCAACTAAACGAAACTTTCCAGCTTTGTGACTGTGGGCGTCGTCTGTTACAAACCACCTCCCGATATCAGTGATTTAAAACGAATTCCAGATCTCAGTGGTAAGTAGAACACGGGGCTTTACGATCTGATGCGTGATATGAAACTGATGATTGTAAATAGAATAGTCTTTAAACACATATTAACAAAACACGAGATGGAAAAATACGGACAGCTGATGACCCAAATTCCGACTCCACTCTGCTATAACCCTGTCTAACCATAACACTACAAGAAAAGGTAGATATGGACGTTGAAGAAGACCCAGAACATGTAGAATTGAACTTAAATAACGCATCTATACATAACACTTACGAGGAGGTGAAATATGGACAGCTGACGACCGAAACACCAACTCCACTCTGCTATAACCTGACCTAACCAAAACACTACAAGAAAAGGGAGATATAGACATTGAAGCAGACCCAGAACATGTACAATTGAACTTAAATAACACATCTAACCAGAACACTTACGAGGAGGTGAAATATGGACAGCTCACGACTCAAACACCAACTCCACTCTGCTATAACCCTGACCTAACCAAAACACTACAAGAAAAGGGAGATATAGACGTTGAAGAAGACCAAGAACATGTACAATTGAACTTAAATAACACATCTATACATAACACTTACGAGAAGGAGAAATATGGACAGCCGATGACACACGCCTGCACCTCACACCGTTCAAATCCTAACTGGCGAGAGAGAGACAGCGTTGCCATAATCAGAACATAACCTCTACTAGACTGTTTAACTAACCTCACTTTATTTTCGTGTTTCTGACCCTTAATTATCGCAAAAATCATCAATAATTAAGTTGTTTTACGATAACTTCAATAGAATATCGTTATCTGTGAGGGTATGGCGGTATTTGTGTCTGATAATGCGATGTTCTAAGTAGGAGTATCTGGCAACTCTGCTCACTGACAATGTTGCCACGTCCCGTTTTTTATTATGTTGTTTCATGGGTAACTTATGTATTCTTTTATCCCTTACCAATAGTATAACAAACACCGAGTGGAAATAAGTAACTCCCGCTTAAAATTCATTAGCCTACCATGATGTTCCTGCCTCGTATATTCAGACAATTTTGGCTCCCACAACAGTTTCCCAAGGCCACAAAGGAGGTTAGTCGGGATCTCATGGTTTTATTTTCACGTTTATGGTGCAGAAGCCTTGTCAAACTATCACTAGGCTCATAACACTACCCATGGAAATATAACACAGCCTCTACGAAAGCCTTGTCAAACTATCACCAGGCTCATAACACTACCCATGGAAATACTAACACAACAACCTCCACCAAAGCCTTGTCAAACTATCACCAGGCTCATAACACTACCCATGGAAATACTAACACAACAACCTCCACCAAAGCCTTGTCACACTATCACCAGGCTCATAACACTACCCATGGAAATACTAACACAACAACCTCCACCAAAGCCTTGTCAAACTATCACCAGGCTCATAACACTACCCATGGCAATACTAACACAACAACCTCCACCAAAGCCTTGTCAAACTATCACCAGGCTCATAACACTACCCATGGAAATACTAACACAACAACCTCCACCAAAGCCTTGTCAAACTATCACCAGGCTCATAACACTACCCATGGAAATACTAACACAACAACCTCCACCAAAGCCTTGTCAAACTATCACCAGGCTCGTAACACTACCCATGGAAATACTAACACATCCTCTACGAAAGCCTTGTCAAACTATCACCAGGCTCGTAACACTACCCATGGAAATATAACACAACCTCTACGAAAGCCTTGTCAAACTATCACTAGGCTCATAACACTACCCATGGAAATATAACACAGCCTTTACGAAAGCTTTATCATATGTGGGTGTGTGGGCCCCGGGATTTTTTGAAGATATGGGTCTGTTGTGTTTTAGAATAGAGTAGCTAGTTCTTGCCCATTACCAAAACTTGATTCATTAACTACTACTTTGTTTTCCATTACCAAATCTAAACTACCAAACGGTGACCTATGAAGCATTTGACTAGACGGTGGGGATCAGGGAGGATATATAAAAGAAAACGGGATCTTCAGTAAATTATAGAAACATTTGCAGGTGGCGCCAACTATTATCCGTCGGTGATACTTCAGAGAGAAAACGGCGCCTTGTAAGGGTGACTTGATTATTTTTATAGCCTCTCAGCTTCTTAATCAACCTTTATAATAATGGAGAGGAGGGAGAGAAGGAGGAAAAAAAGCCCCTCTCTTTCCTCCCTTCCTCCTCTTCTCTCCTTCCTTCCTTCCTTAATTCCATCCTTCCTTCCTCCTCTTCTCTCTTTATGGTGCCATACCGGACGAGGGTAGCGGGCTCCCTCCAAGCCTACCCACTCCTATGAGATGTGTTTATTCTTGCTGTTGACCCGCTAGGCAACCCGCTACCCTGTACCCTCCCAGCAAACCGCGTGGTGTGGCCGTATTTTATGATTCTCCGGGAGGTTTGAAGGATTGGAAAAGACATATAAGGCAATAGAGGAGCGGTTACAGGAAACGAGGAGTAAACCCTTATAAGAGACAGAATCTCTTATCCACGGCAGGGAATTTTCAAACATTGGAAGAAGATAGGGGGAATGAGATGAACACACACACACACACACACACACACACACACACACACACACACACACACACACACACACACACACACACACACACACACACACACACACACACACACACACACGAAAAAAAAATAATAGCCTCAAAATTAATTAATATGCCTCTCAGCAATTAAAGACACCAACAAACGAACGAACATAAATAAACACTTTTTTTATTTTGTTGATTTTATTATTGCTCTCTCTCTTATGTGAAAGAGAAACCATTCATTTATGTACAGAATCTAAAGATAGGAGGAGAGAGAGATGAGATGAAATAGTGAGAGAAACGCCAAATAGATTCTCTCTCTCTCTCCACTTGATCCATTTTCCCCTCCATTTCATCATCTTCTTCCTCTTCTTCTTTTTCTTCTCTTTTTCTTTCTTTCTTTCTTTCTTCTTTCTTTATCTTTAACTCTATCTTCCTCTTCTTCTTCTTCTAACTCTTTCTCCTTCAATCCTTTATTTTCTTTATTTTGCTTTTTTTTCTTCTTTTTTGTCTTTATTTCAACCCTTCCTTTATTTGTTCCCTTTTGTCTTCTTTCTCTCCTTCTTCTTCTTCCTTCTTCTATAAACATTTCATTCTATCCTTTTCCTAACCTTGATTTCCTCTTCTTCCTCCTTTTCTTCTCTATTTTCCTATTTCTTTCTGGTTTTCTTCATTATTTCTGTTACCTATTTTATGTTATTTCTTATTTTTGGTTCAGTCTTCCATTCATTCATTCCCCTCCTCCGTTTTCTTTTTCTCGTTCAATTTATTTTCCTCTTCCTTGTTTTCCATATTTCTCCTCCTCCTTTATTTTCTGTTATTTCTTATTTTTCGTTCAGTCTTCCATTAATTTTTTCCCGTCTCCCGTTTTCTTTTTCTCGTTTTTCGTAATTCAGCTCAATTTCATTTCCTCTCCCTTCTTTTAAATGTCTCTCATCCTCTTCCTTTTCTTCCTCTTTCTTCTCTACTCCTTTATCATCCTTATTTTCTTTCTTTTTTGGCTGTTTTGTTTCCCTCTTTCTCAACTGTTCAATCTTTCTCTCTTTTCCTTCTTCTTCCTCCTTTTCTAACTCCTTTCTGATCCGTTTCTTTCTTATTTTCTTTCTTTTCCTCTACAATTTTCGTCCTTGTCTTATTTTCAGTCATCTATTCATTCTTTTCCTTCTTCCTCTTCTTCATCTTCTCTTCCTTCTTCTCTTCCTTACTTCACTTTACATTCATTCCTCTCCCTCCTTTCACTTTCCATTCTCCACTCCTCCTCCTCCTCCTCCTCCTCTTCTTGTTCAATCGCTTCTCCCTCCTTTTCCTCAATGACAGAAATCAGACTAAAATCTTTCCCCTCGAGGTTTGCGGGCGACAGGAGAGTGGGTGGTAAGGCCAAACGCGAGATTATCCGAAGAGAACTTGTACGGTCGATGCACTGGTCTACGAAGTGTCAAATACCGTCAAGGCCTTCACACGGAAAGACTCAATCACTCACGTCGTATTCTAAAAGATCTTGTCGCCCAAACACACAAGGCTTTCGTAGGAGTTGTGGGCATTTCTAGGAGTAGTTTTAAGACCCTGGTGGTAGTGTGACCCTTCCTCTGTACCATGAACCCAAAGAAACATATATTTGACAAGGCTCTCGTGGGAGTTGTGGGCATTTCCAGGGGTAGTTTCATGACCCTGGTGGTAGTGTGACCCTTCCTCTGTGCCGTGAACCTAAAGACACACATATTTGACAAGGCTTTCGTAGGAGTTGTATGTCTTTTCAGGGGTAGTTTGAAGACCCTGATGGTAGTGTGACCCTTCCTCTGTACCGTGAACCCTAAGTCTCTCTCTCTCTCTCTCTCTCTCTCTCTCTCTCTCTCTCTCTCTCTCTCTCTCTCTCTCTCTCTCTCTCTCTCTCTCTCGGTATCGGGAACAACGGGGAAAGAGCCAATAGGTATAAGCTGATATCGAGTGTGTGTGTGTGTGTGTGTGTGTGTGTGTGTGTGTGTGTGTGTGTGTGTGTGTTTGTGTACTGACGAAGCAAAAAGATAAAAAAAAAAAAAATAAAAAAAATACTGTCCCTTCTAAAAATATATATGCACACGAATGAAAAAAAAAACAAAAAAAAAAAAACAAGTGAATTACCAACTAAACGAAACTTTCCAGCTTTGTGACTGTGGGCGTCGTCTGTTACAAACCACCTCCTGATATCAGTGATTTAAAACGAATTCCAGATCTCAGTGGTAAGTAGAACACGGGGCTTTACGATCTGATGCGTGATATGAAACTGATGATTGTAAATAGAATAGTCTTTAAACACATATTAACAAAACACGAGATGGAAAAATACGGACAGCAGATGACCCAAATTCCGACTCCACTCTGCTATAACCCTGTCTAACCATAACACTACAAGAAAAGGTAGATATAGACGTTGAAGATGACCCAGAATATGTAGAATTAAATGAATGAATAACACATCAAACCAGAACACTTATGAGGAGGTGAACTATGAACAGATGACCGAAACACTAACTCCACTACTATAACCTGACCTAACCAAAACACTACAAGGAAAGGGAGATATGGACGTTGAAGAAGACCCAGAATATGTAGAATTAAACATGAAGAACACATCAAACCAGAACACTTACGAGGAGGCGAAATATGGACAGCTGACGACCGAAACACCAACTCCACTCTGCTATAACCTGACTAACCAAAACACTACAAGAAAAGGGAGATATAGACGTTGAAGCAGACCAAGAACATGTACAATTAAACATGAATAACACATCAAACCAGAACACTTACGAGGAGGTGAAATATGGACAGCTCACGACTCAAACACCAACTCCACTCTGCCATAACCTGACTAACCAAAACACTACAAGAAAAGGGAGATACAGACATTGAAGCAGACCCAGAACATGTACAATTGAACTTAAATAACACATCTATGCATAACAATTACGAGGTGAAATATGGACAGCTGACGACCGAAACACCAACTCCACTCTGCTATAACCTGACTAACCAAAACGCTACAAGAAAAGGGAGATATAGACGTTGAAGCAGATCCAGAACATGTAGAATTAAACATGAATAACACATCTATACATAATACTTACGAGGAGGTGAAATATGGACAGCTGACGACCGAAACACCAACTCCACTCTGCTATAACCCTGACTAACCAAAACACTACAAGAAAAGGGAGATATAGACGTTGAAGCAGACCCAGAACATGTACAATTGAACTTAAATAACACATCTATACATAACAATTACGAGAAGGAGAAATATGGACAGCTGACGACCGAAACACCAACTCCACTCTGCTATAACCTGACCTAACCAAAACACTACAAGCAAAGGGAGATATAGACATTGAAGCAGACCCAGAACATGTAGAATATAACTTAAATAACACATCTATACATAACACTTACGAGAAGGAGAAATATGGACAGCCGATGACACACGCCTGCACCTCACACCGTTCAAATCCTAACTGGCGAGAGAGAGTCAGCGTTGCCATAATTATCAGAACATAACCTCTACTAGACTGTTTAACTAACCACACTTTATTTTCGTGTTTCTGACCCTTAACTATCTCAAAAATCATCAATAATTAAGTTGTTTTACGATAACTTCAATAGAATATCGTTATCTGTGAGGGTATGGCGGTATTTGTGTCTGATAATGCAATGTTCTAAGTCGGAGTATCTGGCAACTCTGCTCACTGACAATGTTGCCACGTCCCGTTTTTTATTATGTTGTTTCATGGGTAACTTATGTATTCTTTTATCCCTTACCAATAGTATAACAAACACCAAGTGGAAATAAATAACTCCCGCTTGAAATTCATTAGCCTTCCATGATGTTCCTACCTCGTATACTCAGACAATTTTGGCTCCCACAACAGTTTCCCAAGGCCACAAAGGAGGTTAGTCGGGATCTCATGGTTTTATTTTCACGTTCATGGTGCAGAAGCCTTGTCAAACTATCACTAGGCTCATAACACTACCCATGGAAATACTAACACAACAACCTCCACCAAAGCCTTGTCAAACTATCACTAGGCTCATAACACTACCCATGGAAATACTAACACAACAACCTCCACCAAAGCCTTGTCAAACTATCACCAGGCTCATAACACTACCCATGGAAATACTAACACAACAACCTCCACCAAAGCCTTGTCAAACTATCACCAGGCTCATAACACTACCCATGGAAATACTAACACAACAACATCCACCAAAGCCTTGTCAAACTATCACCAGGCTCATAACACTACCCATGGAAATACTAACACAACAACCTCCACCAAAGCCTTGTCAAACTATCACCAGGCTCATAACACTACCCATGGAAATACTAACACAACAACCTCCACCAAAGCCTTGTCAAACTATCACCAGGCTCATAACACTACCCATGGAAATACTAACACAACAACCTCCACCAAAGCCTTGTCAAACTATCACCAGGCTCATAACACTACCCATGGAAATACTAACACAACAACCTCCACCAAAGCCTTGTCAAACTATCACCAGGCTCATAACACTACCCATGGAAATACTAACAACACTACCTCCACCAACCCCTTGAGAAAATATCACCAGGCTCATAACACTACCCATGGAAATACTAACACAACAACCTCCACCAAAGCCTTGTCAAACTATCACCAGGCTCATAACACTACCCATGGAAATACTAACACAACAACCTCCACCAAAGCCTTGTCAAACTATCACCAGGCTCATAACACTACCCATGGAAATACTAACACAACAACCTCCACCAAAGCCTTGTCAAACTATCACCAGGCTCATAACACTACCCATGGAAATACTAACACAACAACCTCCACCAAAGCCTTGTCAAACTATCACCAGGCTCATAACACTACCCATGGAAATACTAACACAACAACCTCCACCAAAGCCTTGTCAAACTATCACCAGGCTCATAACACTACCCATGGAAATACTAACACAACAACCTCCACCAAAGCCTTGTCAAACTATCACCAGGCTCATAACACTACCCATGGAAATACTAACACAACAACCTCCACCAAAGCCTTGTCAAACTATCACCAGGCTCATAACACTACCCATGGAAATACTAACACAACAACCTCCACCAAAGCCTTGTCAAACTATCACCAGGCTCATAACACTACCCATGGAAATACTAACACAACAACCTCCACCAAAGCCTTGTCAAACTATCACCAGGCTCATAACACTACCCATGGAAATACTAACCCACCAAAGACTTGTCAAACTATCACCAGGCTCAAAACACTACCCATGGAAATACTAACACAACCACCTCCACCAAAGCCTTGTCAAACTATCACCAGGCTCATAACACTACCCATGGAAATACTAACACAACAACCTCCTCCAAAGCCTTGTTAAACTATCACCAGGCTCATAACACTACCCATGGAAATATAACACAGCCTTTACGAAAGCTTTATCATATGTGGGTGTGTGGGCCCCGGGATTTTTTGAAGATATGGGTCTGTTGTGTTTTAGAATAGAGTAGCTATTTCTTGCCCATTACCAAAACTTGATTCATTAACTACTACTTTGTTTTCCATTACCAAATCTAAACAACCAAACGGTGACCTATGAAGCATTTGACTAGACGGTGTGGATCAGGGAGGATATATAAAAGAAAACGGGATCTTCAGTAAATTATAGAAACATTTGCAGGTGGCGCCAACTATTATCCGTCGGTGATACTTCAGAGAGAAAACGGCGCCTTGTAAGGGTGACTTGATTATTTTTATAGCCTCTCAGCTTCTTATTCAATCTTTATAATAATGCAGAGGAGGGAGAGAAGGAGGAAAAAAAGCCCCTCTCTTTCCTCCCTTCCTCCTCTTCTCTCCTTCCTTCCTTCCTTCCATCCTTCCTTCCTCCTCTTCTCTCTTTATGGTGCCATACCGGACGAGGGTAGCGGGTTCCCTCCAAGCCTACCCACTCCTATGAGATGTGTTTATTCTTGCTGTTGACCCGCTAGGCAACCCGCTACCCTGTACCCTCCCAGCAAACCGCGTGGTGTGGCTGTATTTTTTGGTTCTCCGGGAGGTTTGAAGGATTGGAAAAGACATATAAGGCAATAGAGGAGCGGTTGAAGCAGGGAAACGAGGAGTGGAAGGAAGCGTTATGTAAACCTTTCTAAGAGACAGGCGGAGAGTGAGCACAGAAATCTCTTATCCACGGCGGGAATTTTCAAACATTGGAAACATATGAAGAAAAGGAAGAATAGGGAAGAGAGTGATAAAGAAAGGGATGGAGGGAGAGGAAGATAGGGGGAATGAGATAAACACACACACACACACACACACACACACACACACACACACACACACACACACACACACACACACACACACACACACACACACGAAAAAAATAATAATAATAGCCTCAAAATTAATTAATATGCCTCTCAGCAATTAAAGACACCAACAAACGAACGAACATAAATAAACACTCTTTTTTTTGCTGATTTTATTCTCTCTCTCTCTCTCTCTCTCTCTCTCTCTCTCTCTCTCTCTCTCTCTCTCTCTCTCTGAAAGATTAGAGAGAGAGAGAGAGAACCATTCATTTAAGTGGCCACGGAATCTAAAGATCGCAATAAGGTGAAGAGGAGGAGGAGGAGGAGGAGGAGGAGGAGGAGGAGGAGGAGGAGGAATGAAGAAGAGAAAAACAGAGAGAGAGAGAGAGAGAGAGAGAGAGAGAGAGAGAGAGAGAGAGAGAGAGAGAGAGAGAGAGAGAGAGAGATGAGATGAGATGAAATAGTGAAGAAACGCCAAATAGATTCTATCTCTCTCTCTCTCTCTCTCTCTCTCTCTCTCTCCACTTGCTCCTTGTTCCCCTCCATTTCATCATCTTCTTCCTCTTCTTCTTCTTTTTTTCTTTCTTTCTTTCTTTCTTTCTTCTTTCTTTATCTTTAACTCTATCTTCCTCTTCTTCTTCTTCTAACTCTTTCTCCTTCAATCCTTTATTTTCTTTATTTTGCTTTTTTTTCTTCTTTTTTGTCTTTATTTCAACCCTTCCTTTATTTGTTCCCTTTTGTCTTCTTTCTCTCCTTCTTCTTCTTCTTTCTTCTATAAACATTTCATTCTATCCTTTTCCTAACCTTGATTTCCTCTTCTTCCTCCTTTTCTTCTCTATTTTCCTATTTCTTTCTGGTTTTCTTCATTATTTCTGTTACCTATTTTATGTTATTTCTTATTTTTGGTTCAGTCTTCCATTCATTCATTCCCCTCCTCCGTTTTCTTTTTCTCGTTCAATTTATTTTCCTCTTCCTTGTTTTCCATATTTCTCCTCCTCCTTTATTTTCTGTTATTTCTTATTTTTCGTTCAGTCTTCCATTAATTTTTTCCCGTCTCCCGTTTTCTTTTTCTCGTTTTTCGTAATTCAGCTCAATTTCATTTCCTCTCCCTTCTTTTAAATGTCTCTCATCCTCTTCCTTTTCTTCCTCTTTCTTCTCTACTCCTTTATCATCCTTATTTTCTTTCTTTTTTGGTTGTTTTGTTTCCCTCTTTCTCAACTGTTCAATCTTTCTCTCTTTTCCTTCTTCTTCCTCCTTTTCTAACTCCTTTCTGATTCATTTCTTTCTTATTTTCTTTCTTTTCCTCTACAATTTTCGTCCTTGTCTTATTTTCAGTCATCTATTCATTCTTTTCCTTCTTCTTCTTCTTCATCTTCTCTTCCTTCTTCTTTTCCTTACTTCACTTTACATTCATTCCTCTCCCTCCTTTCACTTTCCATTCTCCACTCCTCCTCCTCCTCCTCCTCCTCTTCTTGTTCAATCGCTTCTCCCTCCTCTTCCTCAACGACAGAAATCAGACTAAAATCTTTCCCCTCGAGGTTTGCGGGCGACAGGAAAATGGGTGGTAAGGCCAAACGCGAGATTATCCGAAGAGAGCTTGTACGGTCGATCCACAGGTCTACGAAGTGTCAAATACCGTCAAGGCCTTCACACGGAAAGACTCAATCACTCAAGTCGTATTCTAAAAGATCTTGTCGCCCAAACACACAAGGCTTTCGTAGGAGTTGTGGGCATTTCCAGGAGTAGTTTTAAGACCCTGGTGGTAGTCTGACCCTTCCTCTGTACCATGAACCTAAAGAAACATGTATTTGACAAGGCTTTCGTAGGAGTTGTGGGCATTTTCAGGGGTAGTTTTATGACCCTGGTGGTAGTGTGACCCTTCCTCTGTACCGTAAACCTAAAGACACACATATTTGACAAGGCTTTCGTAGGAGTTGTGGCCGTTTCCAGGAGTAGTTTTAAGACCCTGGTGGTAGTTTATCCCTTCCTCTGTACCATGAACCTAAAGAAACACATATTTGCCAAGGCTTTCGTAGGAGTTGTATGTCTTTTCAGGGGTAGTTTGAAGACCCTGATGGTAGTGTGACCCTTCCTCTGTACCGTGAACCCTAAGAAACACATATTTGACAAGGCTTTCGTGGGAGTTGTGGCCGTTTCCAGGGGTAGTTTTATGACCCTGGTGGTAGTGTGACCCTTCCTCTGTACCGTGAACCCTAAGAAACACATATTTGGCAAGGCTCTCGTGGGAGTTGTGGGCATTTCCAGGAGTAGTTTCATGACCCTGGTGGTAGTGTGACTCTTCCTCTGTACCATGAACCTAAAGAAACACATATTTGACAAGGCTTTCGTGGGAGTTGTGGGCATTTCCAGGAGTAGTTTTATGACCCTGGTGGTAGTGTGACCCTTCCTCTGTACCGTGAACCTAAAGACACATATTTGACAAGGTTTCGTGGGAGTTGTGGGCATTTCCAGGGGTAGTTTCATGACCCTGGTGGTAGTCTGACCCTTCCTCTGTACCATGAACCTAAAGAAACACATATTTGACAAGGCTCTCGTGGGAGTTGTGGGTATTTCCAGGGGTAGTTTTATGACCCTGGTGGTAGTCTGTCCCTTCCTCTGTTCCGTGAGCCCTAAGAAACACATATTTGGCAAGGCTTTCGTGGGAGTTGTGGGCATTTCTAGGAGTAGTTTTAAGACCCTGGTGGTAGTCTGACCCTTCCTCTGTACCATGAACCTAAAGAAACACATAATTGACAAGGCTTTCGTGGGAGTTCTGATCCTTTCCAGGGGTATTTTCATGACCCTGGTGGTAGTGTGACCCTTCCTCTGTACCATGAACCTAAAGAAACACATAATTGACAAGGATTTCGAAGGAGCTGTGGGCATTTCCAGGAGTAGTTTTATGACCCTGGTGGTAGTGTGACCCTTCCTCTATACCGTGAACCCTAAGAAACACATATTTGACAAGGCTTTCGTAGGAGTTGTGGGCATTTCTAGGAGTAGTTTTATGACCCTGGTGGTAGTGTGACCCTTCCTCTGTACCGTGAACCTAAAGAAACATGTATTTGACAAGGCTTTCGTGGGAGTTGTGGGCATTTCTAGGAGTAGTTTTATGACCCTGGTGGTAGTCTGACCCTTCCTCTGTACCGTGAACCTAAAGACACATATTTGACAAGGCTTTCGTAGGAGTTGTGGGCATTTCCAGGGGTAGTTTCATGACCCTGGTGGTAGTGTGACCCTTCCTCTGTACCGTGAACCTAAAGACACACATATTTGACAAGGCTTTCGTAGGAGTTGTGGGCATTTCCAGGGGTAGTTTCATGACCCTGGTGGTAGTGTGACCCTTCCTCCGTACCGTGAACCTAAAGAAACACATAATTGACAAGGCTTTCGTGGGAGTTCTGATCCTTTCCAGGGGTAGTTTCATGACCCTGGTGGTAGTGTGACCCTTCCTCTGTACCGTGAACCTAAAGAAACACTCATTAGAGCCCGATTGATCTCCTTTTCGGCCTTTGGAATTAGGTACAACATGCGTGGAAGCCTCTGCAGTTGGTAGATAAGGAATTGGATCTTGTCACTATCAGGAGAATTGAATCGTAAATGAGAATAAGTAACGAGGGAAATAATTTGAAGGAGGAGGAGGAGGAGGAGGAGGAGGAGGAGGAGGAGAGGAGATGGTGCCTACTTTTCCATGTTTCAATGATTCCAAGTTTCCTCCTCCTCCTCCTCCTCCTCCTCTTCCTCCTCCTCCTCCTCCTCTTCCTCCTCCTCCTCCTCCTATTCCTCGCTCTTAGTTTGCATCCCTTTCACTCCTCTCAACACCTCTCCTCCTACCTCTGCTCCTCCTCCTCCTCCTCCTCCTCCTCCTCTTCCTCCTCCTCCATTAACACTTTACAACAGGTGTGTCGGTCGTAATCAGAAAGGCCAGGTGTGTGTGTGTGTGTGTGTGTGTGTGTGTGTGTGTGTGTGTGTGTGTGTGTGTGTGTGTGTGTTTGGAATGGTCTTGTGTGCGTACTTAAAGCGTGCCATTCCCTTGATTACGATGTGTGTGTACGTGTGTGTGTGTGTGTGTGTGTGTGTGTGTGTGTGTGTGTGTGTGTGTGTGTGTGTGTGGTTGCAGCCATTAGGACTTCACACACACACACACACACACACACAGTCATCCTTCTCTCTCTCTCTCTCTCTCTCTCTCTCTCTCTCTCTCTCTCTCTCTCTCTCTCTCTCTCTCTCTCTCTCTCTCTCTCTCACTCTCTCTCTCTCTCTCTCTCTCTCTCTCTCTCTCTCTCTCTCTCTCTCTCTCTCTCTCTCTCTCTCTCTCTCTCTCTCTCTCTCTCTCTCTCTCTCTCTCTCTCTCTCTCTCTCTCTCTCTCTCTCTCTCTCTCTCTCTCTCTCTCTCTCTCTCTGCCGTCTCTCAAGCTTGTAAGTAAGTGTTTGTGAGTTAGTTTTTGTAAGTAAGTCTTTGTAAGTAAGTCTTTGTAAGTAATCGAAGCAAGTTACTTTCAATCCTGCAGGTCATATTATCTCATCCGGCAAGCAGCGAGGTTCTTATGTTCTTATGTTCTTATGTGACCTTGGCTGACCGATTATCTGACCTTGATGGGAGAAGAAGTGATATCGGGCTCTTCCAAACTACACCTTTATTTATGTACTTTTTCTTTACGGTAGGCCTATAGCGCCGGTAGGTTTTCTTTAGGGACGCAGGCAAGTGTTTATAGTGGCGCCATGCTGTTTATCTAATACATAAGACGGCAGTGGGGAGGATTTGAGCAGCTCCCAAATGTGAAATAACTCGCTGGTGTCCATTCTCGTTCCACCATGACCGTGTGAAGAGAAGAGAAGGGAAGGGAAGGGAAAGAAGGGAAGGGAAGGGAAGGAAGGAAGAAGGAAGAGAAAGAGAGAAGGAAGGAAGGGAAGGGAAGGAGAGAAAAGAAGGAAGGGAAGGAAGGAGAAGGGGAAGGAAAGGGAAGGAAGGAAGGAAGGGAAGGAGAAAGAGGAAGAGAGAGGAGGAGGAAGAAGGAAGGAGAGGAGAGGGAGGGAAGGAGAAAAGTAGCAGAAGAGAGAGGGAGGAGGAAGAAAGGAGGAGGAGGGAAGAGAAAGAAGGAGGACAGGGAGGAAGGAAGAGAGGAGAGAAGAGAGAGAGAGAGAGAAGAGGGAGAGAGAGAGAGAGAGAGAGAGAGAGAGAGAGAGAGAGAGAGAGAGAGAGAGAGAGAGAGAGAGAGAGAAAATTAAAGAGAACAAAATAACATAAGAACATAGGGAGACTGCACGCGGCCTTATTGTTTATACAGGTAGCTAAAAAACCCCCCGCCCCCCCCCCCCCCTACCACCTGTCATCCTCGTCCATGTAGCAATCCAGTCTACTCTTAAAACAAGCTATCGGCCTTTGGGAATAGGTACAACATGCGTGGAAGCCCTTACAGATGGTATATTTATAAAGAAATGGATCTTGTATCGAGCAAATTTGTAAGAAGATAAGAACATAAGATCTAAGGAGTTCCCAAATATGAAACAACTCGCTGGTGTCCATATTTGTTTCACCACGCCTGTGTGAGCAAATATTTTCAAAAGTGAACTGTGTTAAAACCCGGTAGCAGCGACGGGCCAAGTTTGTGGCTTCACCGTGTAGCAGCGACGGGCCAAATTTGTGGCTTCACCGTGTAGCAGCGACGGGCCAAGTTTGTGGCTTCACCGTGTAGCAGCGACGGGCCAAGTTTGTGGCTTCACCGTGTAGCAGCGACGGGCCAAATTTGTGGCTTTACCGTGTAGCAGCGACGGGCCAAATTTGTGGCTTTACCGTGTAGCAGCGACGGGCCAAATTTGTGGCTTTACCGTGTAGCAGCGACGGGCCAAATTTGTGGCTTTACCGTGTAGCAGCGACGGGCCAAATTTGTGGCTTTACCGTGTAGCAGCGACAGGCCAAATTTGTGGCTTTACCGTGTAGCAGCGACGGGCCAAATTTGTGGCTTTACCGTGTAGCAGCGACGGGCCAAATTTGTGGCTTTACCGTGTAGCAGCGACGGGCCAAATTTGTATTTAACCGTGTAGCAGCGACGGGCCAAATTTGTAGCTTTACCGTGTAGCAGCGACAGGCCAAATTTGTGGCTTCACCGTGTAGCAGCGACGGGCCAAATTTGTGGCTTCACCGTGTAGCAGCGACGGGCCAAATTTGTGGCTTTACCGTGTAGGGGCGACGGGCCAAATTTGTGGCTTTACCGTGTAGCTGCGACGGGCCAAATTTGTGGCTTCACCGAGTAGCAGCAACGGGCCAAATTTGTGGCTTTACCGTGTAGCTGCGACGGGCCAAATTTGTGGCTTTACCGTGTAGCAGCAACGGGCCAAATTTGTGGCTTCACCGTGTAGCAGCGACGGGCCAAATTTGTGCCATGATATAAACCTCCCAAAATAAATGATACATAATCTGATCAGCTATGCTTTGATATTATGAAATGGTTTGTGTGAGGGGTGATTTTTTCTCATTTTTCTCGCTTGGAGGGACCATTAAGAAACATGATCCCCGCTGCTACTGGGAACATAAGAACATAAGAACATAGGGAGAACTTCCTAAATTTACCTGATGAGCCAAATGACTGGCTCCTTGAATTCTGAACCTGACCAGTGAGATTTTGAAATACAGAAAATGGAAGACAGCAACACTATAAACACTTGCCTGCGCCATGACGGGCTGGGGCCAACTACCATCTAGGCCCCTCAAGAAAAGCTTACCGGCGCTATAGATGTACACGTAAAAAAAAAAAAATAAATAAATAAATAAATAAATAAATAAATACAGAGGCGGAATCGTCCTTAACAATAGAGTGGCTACATAGAAGTGAAGGCTGGCGTAGTTTTTGGGAACGTTGATTAATACCAGCAGCTTTTTATTTTTTATTTTTTTACAACAAAGGAGACAGCTCGAGGGCACACAAAAATAGGAAACAATAATAATAAAAAGAATCCCGCTACTCCTGAAATATCCCACATTGGTTTTACGTGAGTCCGAGTTCATTAAATTTACGAAACTGTCTCGCTTCTGTATTCTTTCCCGTGACCGCAAAAATGTGCCTGGTATATAATGTGGACCTCGTGTTGAAATGTTTGGCGAGATTTTCTTCCTCCATTTTCCTCCTCTCCCTTTTCTTCCCATTTTTTTCATTCCCCTTCCTTCGCCTTCTCTTTTCCCTTCCTCTTCCTCTCTTCCTCTTTCTTTCCTCCCTTCCCTTTTTTTTTAAGTGCTCCTCGTTCTCTTTCTCTCCCCTCTTCTTCCCTCTTCTTCCCTCCCTTATTCTCCCTATCTCTCATTTTTTCCTCTTCTTCTCTTCCCTTTTCTCCAATTCCCCTTCCCTCCCCTTCCCTTCCCTTCCTACCTTAACCTCTCCCCTTCCTGCCTTAACCCCACCCCTTCCTACCTTAACCTCTCCCCTTCCTACCTTAACCCTCCTTCCTCCCTTAACCCCACCCTTCCTCCCTTAACCCTCCCCTTCCTGCCTTAACCCCACCCCTTCCTCCCTTAACCCCACCCCTTCCTCCCTTAACCCCACCCCTTCCTCCCTTAACCCCTCCCCTTCCTCCCTTAACCCCTCCCCTTCCTCCCTTAACCCCACCCCTTCCTCCCTTAACCCCTCCCCTTCCTCCCTTAACCCCACCCCTTCCTCCCTTAGCCTCTCCCCTTCCTCCCTTAACCCCTCCCCTTCCTCCCTTAACCCCACCCCTTCCTCCCTTAACCCCTCCCCTTCCTCCCTTAACCCCACCCCTTCCTCCCTTAACCCCTCCCCTTCCTCCCTTAACCCCACCCCTTCCTACCTTAACCCCCCCCCGTCCTCCCTTAACCCCGCCCCTTCCTCCTTTAACCCTCCCCTTCCTCCCTTAACCCTCCCTTCCTCCCTTAACCTCCCTTCCTGCCTTAACCCCACCCCTTCCTCCCTTAACCCCTCCCCTTCCTCCCTTACCCCCTCCCCTTTCTCCCTTAACCTCCCTTTAATTACCTGTATATTCATTCCCTTCTCCCCTTCTTCCTCCTTCAAATAGTAATATAGCGAAATGCAAAGTCATTTACGAATATGGAACTCTGAGAATACCAAATGTTAGAGTGAATCCTGGAAACGGATCTCTCTCTCTCTCTCTCTCTCTCTCTCTCTCTCTCTCTCTCTCTCTCTCTCTCTCTCTCTCTCTCTCTCTCTCTCTCTCTCTCTGACACACACACACACACACACACATACACACACACTGATTCTAATACACGCTACGTTCATTTGGTAACTTTGAAACCTTAACACACAACTAAGATATATTTAGAACTAAGGAAATTAAGAGATATTATACACGAATAGCATTGATGCACACACACACACACACACACACACACACACACACACACAGAACCCTATACTAACCTTACCCAGAGAGGAGGAGGCTGCGATGCTTAACCAGACCCAGGTGTTAATGTGTAGGGCGGCCGATAAGGATTACGAGTCCACGATCTTCCAAAGCTACGATAGATTTCACCGAAGGACGACGGTATCACTCACCATCATCATCATCAGCAATAACAGGAAACGAATGAGAACCACGCTAGCGGAAATCGTGGTTTGACTGAAGATCCACGGAAAATTTGCCCAGTGTAACAGCCCCTTTAGGTTAGATACAGTACAGTGACGGACCTAGCAACCAGTAACACCTCAGCCAGCCGCGAGGTGGTGTGTTGCTCCCCGGACATGGCAACACTGATGGGTGCGGAGCTTCGACACAGGTTTCGATCCGCCGCTGGGACGAACCGAGCGCAGTCATCATTGGCGCTGCTGTGTACAAGCCGCGTCCCGCCTGACAATATAAGAACCTTCTCTGGATATGACAGGAAAATAACCTCCTACCTGACGGAGATCCTGAAAACGACATAACCCTTCCATTGGCACAAACTCATGAGAGATGTCAGATCAGTGAGGTGGGTGGTGAGGGCGAGGAGGGGGGCATAGGAGGAGGGTACTGGGGTGGAAAAGGGGGGAATAGGAGGAGAAGGAAGGAGAAGGAGAAGGAAGAAATAAAGGAAAATGGGGAGGGTTGAAGGAAAGTAGGAAGGGAGGAAGGAAGAATGGAGAAATTAGGAAGATTAGCGAGAGAGAAAAAGGAGGAGATGGAGGAAGAGGAAGAAGATGGAAGGAGGAGGAAGAAAAAGGAGAAATATGGAGAAGGGAGAGAAGGAAAATGAGAGAAAGGAGGAGGAAGGGGAGATAGGAGGAAGAGAGAGAGGGAGAGAAAGAGAGAAAAGGAGGAGGAAGAGGGAGCTTGGAGGAGGCAGTAAAGATGGATTGAAGAAGGGTGATTTTGTAGTTTAGTGTATCAGAAAGCTACGCTGAGTTTGACACATTACGAGACTACAGTTCAACGTTGATTATGACATTTGATAATCACAATACACTACACTGAACGATAAACAGAACTATAGACAGTTCCGTGAGATCTGGCGGCCCAAATTGACCTCTCTTTCGGCCACCTCTTTGGATTCTTTTTGTGAGCAGCGAGTAGCGGGCTTTTATTTTTTATTATTGTTTACTTTTTATTGTGCCCTTGAGCTGTCTCCTTCGTTGTAAAAATATGAAAGGGGTGGACTGGCGGACCTGTTATCATTGCCTGGGTCATGGGACTGATTTCAAAGAGGTACCAGAGACTCGCAATGGTCAAATTATCGTATTCAGAGCGTAGCATTTATATCAGTTTCAGGCCCAAAAACTATCGTAGCCACACAAATAACGGTATCCAAGTGAGGTTAGTTTTAAAACCGTAAAGTATCGACGTTTTTGTGATATACTTATGGACCAGAAACCAAAGAATAAGAAATGCTAAGTACGGTCATCTGGTAACATTGGCAGAGAGGGAGAAAATATATATAAAAAGTTAAGAAAAAGTAAAGATTATGTCGCGGGAGGCTAAATCTTGTAAACAACAGCCAATCAGCGACGCAGTAGAGTTGAATAGAGCGTCCCCCAAGCAATGATACCAAGTCCGCGATTCCACCCCTTTAAGATCAGACCCGCTATCTCTCGTTCAACCGACTATAGTGAAGATATATCGTCGACTTAAAACTGAACAAGCTAACAGGAACGCAGGAATGAGTTATTGAGTTATTTACGCTATACAGGAATGTTATAGTG
>NW_026112145.1:80000-82500 GCF_024679095.1 Eriocheir sinensis
GGAAGGAAGGAAGGAAGGAAGGAACGGATTAAAAGAAAGTAGAATGGAAGGAAGGAAGGAACGATGGAAGGAAGAAAGGAAGGAAAGAAGGAAGGAAAGTGGGAAGGGATTAAAAGAGAGTAGAATGGAAGGAAGGAAGGAAGGAAGGAAGGAAGGATGGAAGGAAGGAAGGAAGGAAGGAAGGAAGGAAGGAAGGAAGGAAGGAAGGAAGGAAAGATGGAAGGAAGGAAGGAAGGAAGGAAGGAAGGAAGGAAAGAAGGAAGGAAGGAAGGAAGGAAGGAAAGAAGGAAGGAAGGAAGGAAGGAAAGAAGGAAGGAAGGAACGATGGAAGGAAGGAAAGAAGGAAGGAAGGAAAGTGGGAAGGGATGAACAGAAAGTAGAATGGAAGGAAGGAAGGAAGAAAATGAAGGAGGGAATGAAGGAAAAAAGAAAGAAATGAATGAAAAAGGGAAGAGAAATAAGGAATAACAGAAAACAGGAAGGAAGGAATAAACGAAGGAAGGAAGGAAGGAAGGAAGGAAGGAATAACATAAGAACTCGTTATTATCATCTTTTTCTTATTATTTCCATATTTCTTGTTTATTTCATTTATCATATTTTCCTCTATACACATAAGTGGTGGTGGTGGTGGTGGAGGTGGTGGTGGTGGTGGAGGTGGAAGAAGATGAAGTGGAGAAGTGGAGATGATGATGAAGAAGAAGAAGAAGAAGAAGAAGAAGAAGAAGAAGAAGAAGAAGAAGAAGAAGAAGAAGAAGAAGAAGAAGAAGAAGAAGAAGAAGAAGAAGAAGAAGAAGAAGAAGAAGAAGAAGAAGAAGAAGAAGAAGAAGAAGAAGAAGAAGAAGAAGAAAAAGAAGAAGGAAAATAAAGAAGAAGAAAGGAAGAAGAGAAAGAAAGAAAGAAAAAGAAGAAAAAGAAGACAAAAGAAAAAGAGAAGAAAAAGGAAGAAGAAGAAAACAAAGAAGAGAAAAGAGGAAGAAAAAAAAGAAGAAGAAGAAGGAAGGAGAGAGTAGAAGAGAGGAGAGAGAAGAGAGAGAGAGAGAGAGAGAGAGAGAGAGAGAGAGAGAGAGAGAGAGAGAGAGAGAGAGAGAGAGAGAGAGAGAGAGAGAGCGATGAGGAATGACACAGATGATACAGAAAGAAAAAAAGAAGAGGAGGAGGAAGAAGAAGAAGAAGAGGAGAAGGAGGGAGAGGGGGGGAAGGGGGGGGGGACCACTACACCCCCCCCATTCACCCCCCAACCTTCACCCCACTTTAAATCTGCGTGTCACCCCAGCCCCTCCCCCGACAAACTGGGGGGTGTAGGTGCGAGGGGGCTATGAGGGGGGCGCACACGTGAACCTCTTGCTGTGGGGGGCGGGGGGTGGGGAGGGGGACGAGGGGGGCGGCGAGGGGGGCGGGGGGGGCATCGCAGCTGGAGGGGCGCGAGGGAGACACCAGGAAGGCTCGACCACCGGGCCTGTTGAGGAGAGAATTGGGGTGGTTAGTTTTTGGGGGGGTCGAGGGAGGAGGGGGAGGAGAGGGGGGAGGAGGGAGAGGGAAGGGGAGGGGGGTTTCTCTCCTCCTCCTCCTCCTCCTCTTCTTCTCTTCGTTTTTCTCTCCCTCCTTCCTTCTCTCTCCTCTTCTTTTTCTCCTCCTCCTCCTCCTCTCCTTCTTCTTTTTTTCTCTCTCTCTCTCTCTCTCTCTCTCTCTCTCTCTCTCTCTCTCTCTCTCTCTCTCTCTCTCTCTCTCTCTCTCTCTCTCTCTCTCTCTCTCTCTCTCTCTTCCAACCTCTCCCTCCTTCCTCCTCCTTTCTCTCCTCTTCTCCCTCCTCCTCCCTTTTTTCTCTTCCTTTTCCTCCTCTCTACCTCCTCTCTACTCCTCCTCCTCCTCCTCCTCCTCCTCGTTTTTCTCTCCCTCCTTCCTTCTCTCTCCTCTTCTTTCCTTCTCGTTTTCCTTATTCTTCTCTCCCTCATCATTTCTCTCTCTTTCTCTCCCTCCTCCCTTTTCTCTCTCTCCCTCTCTTCTCTCCCTTCTCTTCCTCCCTCTTTCTCCTCCTTTTTTCCTTCTCTCATATATCTTCCCTTTTCCTCCTTTCTACCTCTTCTCTACTCCTGTTTTTTCTCTCCCTCCCTCCTTTCCTCCCTCCTGCTTCCCTCCTCCTCCTCCTACCCTTCCCTGCTCATCTCCCGTCCCCTTCCTCTCTATCCTCCCCCCCCTCACTCACCTCGCGCCCCCCGTCCGAGCAGATCCGTTTAAGGTCGTCGCCTCAGTACGGAAGGAGCGGTTATCGCCTCCCAGACGCTCCCTCGTGAACCTGGGGGAGAGGGGGGGGGGTTAGTGGAGGGCTGAGAGGGGGACTGAGTAGGGGGTTGAATGGGGTGATTACAGTGTGGTCCATCCCGGGTGACACCGAATCAGGCGGGAACTCCCTCCTTGTAGAAAGAGAATGGGTATCAGACAAAGAGGAGGAGGAAGAAGAAGAAGAGGAAGAGGAGGGGGGGGGGGTTATAAAGGTCAAAGA
>NW_026112145.1:85000-87500 GCF_024679095.1 Eriocheir sinensis
AATGCATATCCTAGTGGAGGTCTTACCAACGGCGTCTTACACTCAAAGTTCCTCGCTATGAACCTAAGCACAGTACCAGCTTTTTGGACAGTCTGGCATTCTCTGTGTGTTCTAAAACCCTATCGAGTGACCTAAACATTCTATTTCCCATATAAGACCTGCAGAGACTTCCTATGTATGTTGTATTTATGGTTATAATTTCTGGACCCACTACCACTGGTCAAAGTTGAAGGGCATTTGTCACATTTCCAACCACTAAATGCTCTGGTCAAGGTCTTTTTAGGATGGTTTTTGAATTCACTGGAAAAAGTCTAGCCCAATTTCTCAGTCGCTGACGTATACAATAAACAGAATGGGCCCCAGAAGTGACCCTGTGGTGCTCCCCTGACTAGAAACAGCTCAAAAGTATACCGATTGAAGGAAACACTCGTGGCTATCTCTTGCGAACTAAATCTCTTATCCACGCTGGCAGGCTTCCCATAGTAGTGTCCGATCCTTTAGTAGATTCTTAAGGGATAGGTCGTGAGAGGAGGCAGAGAAGGAGCGGTAGTTGGGAGAGAAAAGAAGAAAAGAAAAGGGAAAGAAAAGGATTAGGGATGAAAATGAGGAACAAGATGAGGAAGAAGAGGAGAAGAGAGTAAACGGAATAGAAATAGGAGAAGGAGGAAAATGGGAAAGAATAGAAGGAAAAAGAGTGAAAAGGTAGGAATATATAACAATGATAAATAAGAATAGAAGAAGAAGGAGGAAGAAGAGAAGAAGGAGAACAGTGATAAAATTAGGAAGAGAAGGAGCGGAAATTGGAAGAGAAAAGAAAAGAGAAGGGAAAAAGAAGGATTAGGATGAAAATAAAGAGGAAGAAGAGGAAGAGAAGAGATTAAAAAGGAAGGGATACATAGCAATAATAAAGAAGAATAGGAGAAAGAGGAAGATGAGAAAAAAAAGAGAGAGTGAAAAGCAAGGAATAAAAAAAAGAATAGAAATAGAAGAAAAGAAGAAGGAAAATGAAAAGGAAACAGTAAAAAATGAGGAATAAATAATAATAATAATAATAATAATAATAATAATAATAATAATAATAATAATAATAATAATAATAATAATAATAATAATAATAATAATAATAATAATAATAATAATAATAATAATAATAATAATATTGTGTATTATTATTATGTATTATTATTATGTGTGTGTGTGTGTGTGTGTGTGTGTGTGTGTGTGTGTGTGTGTGTGTATGTGTGTGTGTGTGTATATCAAAACTAAAAGACACAGTTAAATAAATCCTTCTCAAAACGACTTCAAACTTTTTTTTCTTTTTTTCTTTTTATTTCTCTTTTCTGATGCCAAACTTTTTTCCTCTCCCTCTTAAAGTCACTTACGGGGAAGTTTTTGAAAAGGCAGGACATGAATTTTGAAAAAGTGAGAGAAAATACAGAGAGAGAGAGAGAGAGAGAGAGAGAGAGAGAGAAAGAGAAGTAAAAAAAATAAAAAATGGAGGAAAGGAGGAAGGGAGAGAATGTGAGAGGAGGGGATTGGAGGGAGGAGGAGTTGGAGAGAAAATAAGGGAGAGAAAAAAGGGAGGTAATAAGGGAGGGAGGGAGTTTTAAATTTCGTAGAAGCCTTTAAAAGATTTTTGTTGTGAAAATTTCTCGTGGGACGCAGAGCTGATGTTGATGTTGTTGTTGATGTTGATGTTGTTGTTGTTGTTGTTGTGACGTAAAGAGTTTGAACATCAGCCTAAAACATCAACAATAAAAACAACATGAACTACTACTACTACTACTACTACTACTACTACTACTACTACTACTACTACTACTACTACTACTACTACTACTACTACTACTACTACTACTACTACTACTACTACTACTACTACTACTACTACTACTACTACTACTACTACTACTACTACTACTACTACTACTGCTACTACTGCCACATAAATGATACCTCCACCCATGTTTATTTTCCCGACACATAATCCTGGAGGGCTCCATAGTTTGGAGGTCATTAGCCCCAACTCTGTTCGCTAATGACTGTGGCATCCAACCATATCACTAATACTACCTGACACTAAATCACCTATCGTCTATTACGTCTAGATCCCCCATTCCTTCCCTACTCAAGTCACTCCCGACCCAACCAAATGTCACTCTCCACCACTGTGACTTCATAGTCCATATTGGAGATGTTGGTGGCTTTTGGGCCAGAGTGTCTGGTGCCCCTGAGACATAGGATGGCCGACCTGAGCAGGGAGAACGAGAGGCGACACCTCATCCAGGCGACAACGTGGCTCCTTGGCTGATGCTTCTTTTCTGAGATTAGTTCCGCGAGGCGTGCGTAGAAGCATTGGGCCCTGGGACCCATCCCGCCGGATGTGGTGAAGACGAGGGGTTGAAGCTGCCCTGATCCACATGTTGGATTCTTTCACCGTATGCCCTTGTCTTCTCCTGCTCGTTCCTGTGGTGGGCGGCTTGCAGGGGCAGCTCACGGT
>NW_026112145.1:92500-105000 GCF_024679095.1 Eriocheir sinensis
TAGTTTTCATAGTTTTTCATAGTTTTTCATTGTTTTTTCATAGTTTTCATAGTTTTTCATCGTTTTTCATAGTTTTTCATAGTTTTTCATTGTTTTTCATAGTTTTTCATCGTTTTTCATAGTTTTTCATCATTTTTTCATAGTTTTTCATCGTTTTTCTCTCCCGCTAACCACTCCTCTCAAAAAGAATGGCAAGAATGGAGGTCAATTTCGGCTGGGACAAGTACTCCCCCTTGCGACCGCACATTCTTTCTCTCTTTTGATGGAGGAGCGCCGAGGGGACTTCATCTGTTTGTGTGCGCGGTGTTTTTCCCTCAAGCTGCCTCCCTCGCTGTAAAAATCTAGTTCCACATCATCAAACATCTCAAAAACCTTAGTACGAGTCTCAACCATCAACTCTGGAAGATACTGACGACAGAAAAAGACTATCAACAACAATATGGAACAGAAGAAAAAAGAAAATTGAACAAAAGTAAAAGACACAACAACGCCAATCAACAGTCAGGGGGCTTCGTGGTGCAGTGGTTAGCACACTCGGCTCACAACTGAGAGAGTCCGGGTTCGATTCCCGGGCGGAGTGGAAAAATTTGGGCGGCTTTTCCGATACCCTACGCCCCTGTCCACCCAGCAGTGAATGGGTACCAGGTATTTATCGGGGGTTGTGTCCCTTCTCCTATAATTCCTTCCCCTTTTGTCTCTCTCTCTGGCATATGACCACAGATGTTGCGCCAACTAAACGAAACTTTCCAACTTTTTCCAATCAACAATCAAGAAAAAGTCATACGTGGGAGCCGATACAAAGGAAATCCTACGCCTACTACTGGACTGGACTGGACTATGAGTTTCAAAGGGCTCTCGTGGAAGGTGTGGGCGTTTCCGTGGGTGGGTGGTTTCCTGAACCCGGCGTTAGTTTTGCGAGGCTTCTGCGCCGTGAACAGGAAAAACACTCATGGCAATTCACATATCGTCTCTGTGGGCTTTAAAAATAGTGGTCTAAGTATATATGTACCAAGTCAAGTCATTCTGCTTTAAAACTGAGACCGGTACGCGCAGTGGGCGGTTTGGGGGCGGAGCAGCGGGATGACGTCACTAGAAGCTAAAAAAAAAAAAAAAATACCCGCCAGCTCAGGGGTGACTAAAGTTGGGGCCGTGTGTGCACTCTGGATGTGCATTCTCGCCTTCTTTCACAGCGCGTTCAGGCAAGCCACTGACGAAGAAATATGTCTTTTTATTGTGCTATTGCGTGACTGTAATTCCAATGACTACAAACGGCGGTGTGGGGTGTGAGGGAGGGCATGTTGAAGTGATTGATTTAAATCAGTCCGCCTTTCTTCGTTTTCTCTAAATCCCTGTTTCTACATTCTCTAGTTTGGCTCCAAGCAACGCCTCGGCCGTGTCTCCTCCCACAAACCTGCGTATGACTTGACTTGGTGTATATAGACTTGGGTTTTCTGAGCCCGGCGGTAGTTTTGCAAGGCTTCCGCGCCGTGAACGGGAAAAAAACACTCATGGCAATTCACGTATCTTCTCTGTGGTGTTTATAAATAGCATTAACAGGAGTCCGAGGCGTTAGACAAGACGAGGAGTAGTCTGTCATGGTTTCTGTATATCAGTCACAATACCAAGACACTTTGCCATATCACATCAGCTATTTCTAAAGGTCAAAGAGGGGGTCAATCGGGTTCTAACAAGTGTTTCTTTAGGTTCACGGTACAGAGGAAGGGTCACACTACCACCAGGGTCATAAAACTACCCCTGGAAATGCCCACAACTCCTACGAAAGCCTTGTCAAATATGTGTTTCTTTAGGTTCACAGTACAGAGGAAGGGTCACACTACCACCAGGGTCATAAAACTACCCCTGGAAATGCCCACAACTCCTACGAAAGCCTTGTCAAATATGTGTTTCTTTAGGTTCACATTACAGAGGAAGGGTCACACTACCACCAGGGTCATAAAACTACCCCTGGAAATGCCCACAACTCCTACGAAAGCCTTGTCAAATATGTGTTTCTTTAGGTTCACGGTACAGAGGAAGGGTCAGACTACCACCAGGGTCATAAAACTACTCCTGGAAATGCCCACAACTCCTACGAAAGCCTTGTCAAATATGTGTTTCTTTAGGTTCACGGTACAGAAGAAGGGTCAAACTACCACCAGGGTCATAAAACTACCCCTGGAAATGCCCACAACTCCTACGAAAGCCTTGTCAAATATGTGTTTCTTTAGGTTCACTGTACAGAGGAAAGGTCAGACTACCACCAGGGTCATAAAACTACCCCTGGAAATGCTCATAACTCCTACGAAAGCCTTGTCAAATATGTGTTTCTTTAGGTTCACAGTACAGAGGAAGGGTCAGACTACCACCAGGGTCATAAAACTACCCCTGGAGATGCCCACAACTCCTACGAAAGCCTTGTTAAATATGTGTTTCTTTAGGTTCACAGTACAGAGGAAGGGTCAGACTACCACCAGGGTCATAAAACTACCCCTGGAGATGCCCACAACTCCTACGAAAGCCTTGTCAAATATGTGTTTCTTTAGGTTCACGGTACAGAGGAAGGGTCACACTACCACCAGGGTCATAAAACTACCCCTGGAAATGCCTACAACTCCTACGAAAGCCTTGTCAAATATGTGTTTCTTTAGGTTCACGGTACAGAGGAAGGGTCACACTACCACCAGGGTCATAAAACTACCCCTGGAAATGCCCACAACTCCTACGAAAGCCTTGTCAAATGTGTGTTTCTTTAGGTTCACGGTACAGAGGAAGGGTCACACTACCACCAGGGTCATAAAACTGGAAATGCCCACAACTCCTACGAAAGCCTTGTCAAATATGTGTTTCTTTAGGTTCACAGTACAGAGGAAGGGTCAGACTACCACCAGGGTTATAAAACTACCCCTGGAAATGCCCACAACTCCTACGAAAGCCTTGTCAAATATGTGTTCTTGGGCGGCGAAATGTCTCATAAAACGACCCATTCACGTATCTTCTCTGCGGTGTTTATAAATAGCATTAACAAGAGGGCGAAGCGCTTGACAAGAAGAGGATTAGTCTGTCATGGTTCCTGTATATCAGTCATAATGTAACGTATCTTCTCTGTGGTGTTTATAAATAGCATTAACAAGAGGGCGAAGCGCTTGACAAAAAGAGTAGTCTGTCATGGTTCCTGTATATCAGTCATAATGTCACGTATCTTCTCTGTGGTGTTTATAAATAGCATTAACAAGAGGCCGAAGCGCTTGACAAAAAGAGTAGTCTGTCATGGGTCAAGTATTAAGAGGCAGGAATAATATATACAAATCACCTCTCCTCCCGAAATTGACCTCGCTTTCGGCCACCTCTTTGGATTCTTTTTAGGAGCAGCGAGTAGCGGGCTTTTTTTTTATTATTGTTTCCTTTTTTTGTGCCCTTGAGCTGCCTCCTTTGTAGTAAAAAAAAACGATGATTGATTAGATGAATCCATTATGCTATACTAGTGCTGGGAGAACTAAGAGGCCTTTGCGTGGTCTTTTTAAATTGGATGGTGCAAGTTATCATACGTGGATAAATGCAATGTTTTAGCTACTGAAAAAGAAATCGGAAAAAAATAAACGTATAAACAAACAACATAAACAGCAATATAAATAATAATAACAATACTAACAAAAACATCGGGAAGGAGTAGAAAATTTGAAAAAGTCTGCGAAAATAACCACAAAAATGATGGAAATAGAGAACAATATAAATAATAATAAAAAGATAAAAAAAAAAAATCGGAAAAATCAACGTATAAACAAATAACATAAATAACAATATGAATAACAATAACAACACTAACAAAAACATCGGGAAGGTGTAGAAAATTTGAAAAAGTCTACGAAAATAACCACAAAAATGATGGAAATAGAGAACAATATAAATAACGATAAAAAATACTAACAAAAACATCGGGAAGGTGTAGAAATAATAGGAGTCTACGAAAATAACTCCCAAAATGAAGGAAATAGAGAACAATATAAAAAAAATAATAAAAAGATCATAAAAAAATCGGAAAAATTTACGCATAAACAAATAACATAAATAACAATATGAATAACAATAGCAACACTAACAAAAACATCGGGAAGGAGTAGAAAAGTAGGAAAGTCTACGAAAATAACCACAAAAATGAAGGAAATAGAGAACAATACAAATAACGATAAAAAATACTAACAAAAACATCGGGAAGGTGTAGAAAAGTAGGAAAGTCTACGAAAATAACCACAAAAATGAAGGAAATAGAGAACAATACAAATAACGATAAAAAATACTAACAAAAACATCGGGAAGGTGTAGAAATAATAGGAGTCTATGAAAATGACCCCCAAAATGAAGGAAATAGAGAACAATATAAAAAAAATAATAAAAAGATCATAAAAAGATCGGAAAAATTTACGCATAAACAAATAACATAAGTAACAATATAAATAACAATAACGATACCAACAAAAACATCGGGAAGGAGTAGAAAATTTGAAAAAGTCTACGAAATTAACCGCCAAAATGAAGGAAATAGAAAAACAAAACAAAACAAAAACAAAAAAACAAAAACAAAAAAAAAACAGAAAATTAAAACCATCCACAAAAAAAAAAAAAAAATAAATAAAATAAAAATACAAGAAAATATTGTGAGTGAATGATTGATGGCTTTCCTCGGCGTCCCTTCCAGCCTGAACGTACGTATGAGTGTGTGTGTGTCTGCAGATATGTATGTATGTATGTATGTATGTATGGGGGTAGGGGTGGCTTAGTGGTTAGCGTGCGGGCGTGGTGAGCGAGAGGATTAAGGTGACTGTGGGTGTGTGTGTGTTTGTGTGTGAAAAGACTATGAAAAAACTATGAAAAACTATGAAAAAACGATGAAAAACTATGAAAAAACGATGAAAAACTATGAAAAAACGATGAAAAACTATGAAAAAACGATGAAAAACTATGAAAAAACGATGAAAAACTGGGAAAACGATGAAAAACTATGAAAAAACGATGAAAAACTATGAAAAAACTATGAAAAACTGGGAAAACGATGAAAAACTATGAAAAAACGATGAAAAACGATGAAAAACGATGAAAAACGATGAAAAACGATGAAAAAACGATGAAAAAACGATGAAAAACTATGAAAAAACGATGAAAAAACGATGAAAACGATGAAAGACTGTGAAAAACTATGAAAAAACTATGAAAAACGATGAAAAACTATGAAAAAATTATGAAAAACTATGAAAAACTATGAAAAACGATGAAAAACGATGAAAAAACTATGAAAACGATGAAAAACTATGAAAAAACTATGAAAAAACTATGAAAACGATGAAAAACGATGAAAAACGATGAAAAAACTATGAAAAACTAATGAAAACTATGAAAACTATGAAAACTGGCACTATGAAAAACTATGAAAACTGTGAGAAAAACTGGAAGCAGGTGAACTATGAAAAAACTGAAAACTATGGAAAAACTATGAAACGTTGAAAACTATGAAGAGCAGTGAAAACTATGAAACATTGAAAAACTGAAAAAACTATGAAAAAACTATGAAAAAACTATGAAAAAACTATGAAAAAACTATGAAAACGATGAAAAACTATGAAAAAACTATGAAAAAACTATGAAAAAACTATAAACAAACGATGAAAAACTATGAAAAAACTATGAAAAAACTATGAAAAAACTATGAAAAAACTATGAAAAAACTATGAAAACGATGAAAAACTATGAAAAAACGATGAAAAACTATGAAAAAACTATGAAAAAACTATGAAAACGATGAAAAACTATAAACAAACGATGAAAAACTATGAAAAAACTATGAAAAACTATGAAAAACTATGAAAAAACTATGAAAAAACTATGAAAAAACTATGAAAAAACTATGAAAACTGAAAAAACCTGGAAAAACTGAAAACTAAGAAAAACTATGAAAAAACAATGAAAAATCCATGAAAACTATGAAAACTATGAAAAAAAACGATGAAAACTATGAAAAACTAAGGAAAAACTATGAAAACTATGAAAAACGATGAAAATCATGAAAAAACGAGAAAACTATGGAAAAACTATGAAAAACTAAAACGATGAAAAACGATGAAAAACGATGAAAAACTTTGAAAAACTACAGGAAAAACAATGAAAAACTATGAAAAACTAAGGAAAACTATGGAAAAACTATGAAAAATATGAAAAACGTGAAAAACTATAGAAAAAACATGAAAACAATGAAAACTAAGGAAAAATCCATGAAAACTATGAAAAAACTGAAAAAACTATGAAAAACTATGAAAAAATTATGAAAAACTATGAAAAAACTGAAAAAACTATGAAAAACTATGAAAAAATTATGAAAAACTATGAAAAAACTGAAAAAACTATGAAAAACTATGAAAAAACTATGAAAAACTATGAAAAACTATGAAAAACTATGAAAAACAATGAAAAACGATGAAAACAATGAAAACTATGAAAAATTCATGAAAAACTATGAAAAAAACAACAATGAAAATCATGAAAAAACTAATGAAAAACTGAAAACTACAGAAAAACTATGAAAAAACTATGAAAACGATGAAAAACGATGAAAAACGATGAAAAAACTATGAAAAAACTATGAAAAAACTATGAAAAACTATGAAAAAACTATGAAAAAACTATGAAAAAACTATGAAAAACTATGAAAAACTATGAAAAAACTATGAAAAACTATGAAAAACTATGAAAAAACTATGAAAAAACTATGAAAAACTATGAAAAACTATGAAAAAACTATGAAAAAACTATGAAAAACTATGAAAAAACTATGAAAAACTATGAAAAAACTATGAAAAAACTATGAAAAACTATGAAAAAACTATGAAAAAACTATGAAAAAACTATGAAAAACTATGAAAAACTATGAAAAACGATGAAAAAACTATGAAAAAAACTATGAAAAAAACTATGAAAAACTATGAAAAACTATGAAAAACGATGAAAAAACTATGAAAAAAACTATGAAAAAACTATGGAAAAACGATGAAAAACTATGAAAAAACTATGAAAAACGATCAAAAACTATGAAAAAACTATGAAAAAACTATGAAAATCGATGAAAAACTATGAAAAAACTATGAAAATCGATGAAAAACTATGAAAAAACTATGAAAATCGATGAAAAACTATGAAAAACTATGAAAAAACTATGAAAATCGATGAAAAACTATGAAAAAACTATGAAAAACTGATGAAAACCATGAAAAACCATGAAAATCGATGAAAACTATGAAATCGATGAAAAACTATGAAAAAAACTATGAAAATCGATGAAAAACTATGAAAACCATGAAAATCGATGAAAATATGAAAAACTATGAAATCAAGGAAATCGATGAAAAACGATGAAAAACTATGAAAAACGATGAAAAACTATGAAAAACTATGAAAAAAGATGAAAAACTATGAAAAACGATGAAAAAGTATAAAAAACTATAAAAAAACTATGAAAAAATATTAAAAACTATGAAAAAATATAAAAAAACTATGAAAAAACGATGAAAAACTATGAAAAAACGATGAAAAACCATGAAAAACGATGTGTGTGTGTGTGTGTGTGTGTGTACTTACTCATTGATGTCGGGGTATATCTCCTGCAGGATGTGGTAACTCTGTAGCGGCGCCCAGCAGAAGGCAAAGAGCGCGACCACAATGAACAGCATCTTGATTACCTGGCGAGAGTTCAGACAGGTGAGGAGAAGCTGAAGGGAGGAGAGATTTAGGAGTAGAGAAAACTATGAAAAACGATGAATAAACTATGAAAATGATGAAAAACATGAAAAACGATGAAAAACAATGATGGTGATGGTGATGAGCAGATATCGGTAATAGTTTCCTCTCTCTCTCTCTCTCTCTCTCTCTCTCTCTCTCTCTCTCTCTCTCTCTCTCTCCTCTCTCTTCTCTCTCTCTCTCTTCCTTCTCTTCCTCTCTCTTCCCTTCCTTTCTCTTTTCTTTCCTTTTTCTCCCTTCCCTTTCCTTCCCTTCCCTTCCCTTCCTTTCCCCTTTTCCCCCTCCCTTCTCCTCCTCCTTCCCCCCCCCTTCCTTCCCCTAACCTTCTTCTTGTTCCTCAGCACGTGGGCGTCGCGGGCATCTTCGGCGTTTCCAGGGGTCCGCGCGCCCCACAGCTGCCAACCCATGCGGAGGTAGGCGAAGGAGATGACGGACAAGGGTACGAAAAACTGGAGACCGACCATGATGTGAGAGTACGTCCGCATCACGACTGGGTCCATCCCCTCCTGCGGACAGGGAGAAGGAAGGATTCAAAGGGGTGTTGAGTGGTCTGGTCTGGGGTTGTTTACTCATCATAGGAGGCGAAGCAGGTTGAGAGGGAGGGAAAGAGGAAAGTTTGGTTTAGTCGGCGCAACATCTGTGGTCATTATGCCGGACAGAGACAGGAGGGGAAGGAATTATAGGAGAAGGGAAAGTTTCGTTTAGTCGGTGCAACATCTGTGGTCATATGCCGGACAGAGACAGAAGGGGAAGGAATTATAGGAGAAGGGAACAGACCCCAGGAGACGGGACACAACCCCCGATTAATACCTGGTACCCATTCACTGCTGGGTGGACAGGGGCGTAGGGTATCGGGGTAGAGAGGGAGGGATGCAGACACTATAAGCCCCCTGTTCAGTACTCCAAACACCTGAGACGCCGAGGAGAACATGACAGAGAAAGCAATGAGAGAGAAGATTAAAGAGGGCGAGGGAATTCACGTAAAGGAAAACAGACCGAGAAACAGAGCGGTGAGGCGGTGACTGAGTGGTTATCAAGACGAATTCTGGAGGGCAGCGTGACCCAAGCAAGATGGCTCCACTATAAACACTTGCCTGCGCCACAACGGGCCGGGCAGACCATCAGGCCCACCAAGAAAGCCTACCCCACCCAGAGGCCGAAAGGGGAAAAAAAAGTTCCGGTATCTCACCCACCGGGGAAGGGAGGGTTGGGACGTCCCTGAAGACCTTGTGCACGAGTCTGCTCATTTTTCTCTCTACTACTACTACTACTACTACTACTACTACTACTTCTGCTACTACACTTACACATAACTTGCAGGGTGATGCTGGTGGAGGCGTTGGTGGCGGCGCCGTTAGAAGTGGAGTCCGAATCCACACTCAAAGCTAAATCCCCGTTGGATAGCAGACTCATCCCCCCTCTGACAGGTCTTGTATTTCGTCCTGCTGGGTGTCAAGTCGCCCTCCTAACGGAATAGCCCAGCGGAGAAGCCAGTTTCGTCGCCTACAGTCCCACCAGGCTGGCTGTGTCCTTTGTCGGGCCCCAGAAGACGAGCAAACAGAGGAATGACCAAAGCAGGCCAGGTTACAGTGACCCCAATCAGTGGTAAATAACGGAAGGAGATATGGAGACAAGAACTGTATAGCTGACTAATTGGTTTCCTTCCCTTTCCTATCAGATATACAATTCTTGAAACTAAGTTGTTGTTTTTTTCTTATTGAGACTAAGTTGTTTTTCGTCCGGCTGTGTCCTCAACGCTGGTACCAACTTAGTCTGATCGTAGCGTGGAGACATAGACGCCAGCTTTTTAAACTCACGTAATTGACCTCTCTTTCGGCCACCTCTTCGGATTCTCTATTGGAGCAGCGAGTAGCGGGCTTTTTTTCATTGTTTCCTTTTTTTGTGTGCCCTTGTGCTGTCTCCTTTGCTGTAAAAAAAAAAAAAGTCTGATCGCAGCTTGGGGACATATACGCGAGCCTTTTCAAACGTGGTATCAGTATTTATAAGCTAGTTAGACTTTTTACTCCACTTTTGCGACAGAGTTATTTAGAAGCGTTGGGAATTCATGGTAAGGGCCACACATTACACTCAGTTCCAACAAGCGATATAAAACCTTAATAAAACCAACGACCCACGCCTTCAAAAACGGGTCTGGCTTTTTACTCCACTTTTGCGACAGAGTTATTTAGAAGCGTTGGGAATTCACAGCAAAATCCACACATTACACTCATTTACAACAAGCGATATAAAACCTTAACAAAACCAACAACTACCCACGCCTTCAAAAACGGGTTAGATGAGACAGCTCAGCCACAGCGGTGTTGAGGCGATAGGTGGAGGAAACCATGATAAACGAGGACATGTGGAGTGGAAAAGAGAGAGAGAGAGAGAGAGAGAGCTCCGTTAAAAGGGATGGAAAAAAAAAGAGAAACATGGAAACATGGAAACATGGAAATGCAGGCAACAGAAAGCCTATTGGCTCATTACGAGGTCGCCCGCTTGGGTGATTTAATCTGCTCGACCGCCACTTGGGGCTTGGGGAGCAGATGAAAGCACCTCGATATTGAGGAGCAGATGGAAGCCCCTCGTTATTCAGTTTACTCCCGACGCAGTGAAATGACGGTCGATCCTATATTTGAAGGAGTTGATGGTATTCGCATTTACTACTTATGAGGGAAGATTGTTCCAGTGGCGGATGACTCGGTTTGAAAAGAAACTCCTTCCAATGTCTGTACGTGTTACATCGGCTCGACTGAATGGGTAAACCGTTATTTATAGTTCTTGAGTTGGTTTGCAGTTCAAAGAATTTGGAGTAATCAACGTTATTGAACTTTTTTAGATACTTGAAGACTTGAATCATATCCCCTCGTAGGCGTCTTTTCTCCAATGTAAAGAGATTGAGTCGCTTGAGTCGTTCCTCGTACGGTTGAGCCCTGAAGGTTGGAATCATCTTTGTGGCGCGTCGTTGAATCCTTTCCAGTAAAGCAATGTCCTTTCTGTAATTGGGAGACCAGAACTGCACTGCATACTCGAGGTGCGGTCTTACCATGTTTTGAAAGAGTTAAAAAGGGTCGCAAGGGGAAGAAATAAAGGATGAAAAGAGAAGATATGAAAAGGATGGATAAAAAATGTGTTAGTAATTTGTTAATGTTTAAAATAATGGAAAAAAAAATGTTGTATAAATAGAAAGAGAAAAAAAGGGAGAAATATGTGAAGGAAGTAATTATAGGTGAGAGAGAGCTACTATGATTTCTATTTCTTTCTTTCTTTCTTCCTCCTCCTCCTCCTCCTCCTCCTCCTCCTCCTCTTCTTTCTCGTCCTGTTCCAAACCCCTTAACCTTTCTTTTTTTTTTTTGCTTTTTCATTTCCTTTGGTCATCTCGTCCTCCTCCTCCTCCTCCTCCTCCTCCTCCTCCTCCTCCTCCTCCTCCTCCTGTCACAATAACCTTTACAACCTCACGTATTTTTCCTTTTCTCTTTCCTCAGTCATCGTTTCTTCCTCCTCCTCCTCCTCCTCCTCCTTCTCCTCCTTCTCCTCCTCCTCCTCCTCCTCCTCCTCCTCATCCTCCTCCTCCTTTATCTTATTTGCTTCCTCTTCCTTTTCTTTCTCTTCAAATCCTAACACCTCCTCCTCCTCCTCCTCCTCCTCCTCCTCCTTCCCCTCCTCCTCCTCCTCCTCCTCCTCCTCCTCTTCTTTGAGTTCCATTTCACGCTTACACACACACACACACACACACACACACACACACACACACACGGACACACACACGCACACACACACACACACACACACACACACACACACACACACACACACACACACATCAAAAGACGTCCCTTCCTTTCCTCCTCCTCCTCCTCCTCTTCCCCTCCTCCTCTTCCCCCTCCCCCCTCTCATGTTTGTGTTCTCTGTCGGAGGAAATTTTGTATTGTTAGGTTGCTGGGGTTGGTAAGGTAAGGTAAGGTAAGGTAAGGTAAGGTAAGGTAAGGTAAGGTTAGGTAAGGTAAGGTAAGGTAAGGTAAGGTTAGGTTTGGTTAGGTAAGGTAAGGTAAGGTAAGGTTAGGTAAAGTTAGGTAAGGTAAGGTTAGATTTGGTTAGGTTAGGTAAGGTAAGGTAAGGTAAGCTAAGGTAAGGTAAGGTAAGGTAATTTAAGATAAGGTAAGGTTAAGATAGGTTAGGTTAGGTCAGGTGAGGTAAGGTAAGGTAAGGTTATGATAGGTTTGGTTAGGTAAGGTAAGGTAAGATAAGGTAAGGTTAGGTTAGATAAGATAATGTAAGGTAAGGTAGTGGGTAAGGTGGGTTTGGTTAGGTAAAGGTAAGGTAAAAGGTAAGGTAAGGTAAAAGGTGGGTTAGGTAAGGTAAGGTGGTAAGGTAAGGTAAGGTAAGGTAAGGTAAGGTTAGGTAAGGTAAGGTAAGTTAAAGGTAAGGTAAGGTAAGGTAAGGTAAGGTAAATGTAAGGTAAGGTACAAGGTAAAAAGGTAAAAGGTAAGGTGGGTAAGGTGAGGTAAGGAAAGGTGGAGTAAGGTAAAATGTAAGGTAAGGGAAGGTAAGGTAAGGTAAGGTAAGGTAAGGTAAGGTAAGGTAAGGTAAGGTAAGGTAAGGTAAGGGAAGGTAAGGTAAGGTAAGGTAAGGTAAGGTAAGGTAAGGTAAGGTAAGTGGGAGGCGGTGGCTGAGTGGTCAGCGTGTGGTCGTGGCGGGCCCGGGGACTCAGGTTCGAGCCC
>NW_026112145.1:112500-157500 GCF_024679095.1 Eriocheir sinensis
GAACACTCCACTATCCACCACAGAGGCAGAGAAAGACCTGGGAGTGTATGTTACCAGGCTACCAGTGAAGGGATATCCAGCACACCAATACCACATGGGAACACTCCACTATCCACCACAGAGGCAGAGAAAGACCTGGGAGTGTATGTTACCAGGCTACCAGTGAAGGGATATCCAGCACACCAATACCACATGGAAACACTCCACTATCCACCACAGAGGCAGAAAGACCTGGGAGTGTATGTTACCAGGCTACCAGTGAGGGATATCCCGCACCCCACTACCACATGGGAACACTCCACTATCCACCACAGAGGCAGAGAAAGACCTGGGAGTGTATGTTACCAGGCTACCAGTGAAGGGATATCCAGCACACCAATACCACATGGGAAACACTCCACTATCCACCACAGAGGCAGAGAAAGACCTGGGAGTGTATGTTACCAGGCTACCAGTGAGGGGATATCCAGCACACCAATACCACATGGGAAACACTCCACTATCCACCACAGAGGCAGAGAAAGACCTGGGAGTGTATGTTACCAGGCTACCAGTGAAGGGATATCCAGCACACCAATACCACATGGGGAACACTCCACTATCCACCACAGAGGCAGAGAAAGACCTGGGAGTGTATGTTACCAGGCTACCAGTGAGGGGATATCCAGCACACCAATACCACATGGGAAACACTCCACTATCCACCACAGAGGCAGAGAAAGACCTGGGACTGCATGTTACCAGGCTACCAGTGTAAGCCAAATCCGTGCCAATCGCAGCGGAGGGGCTAACTGACCCCGCCCCAAAACGTACAATTACAAAGCCAAACTAGCATCAGAACTAATAATAAACACTACAATGTTTACGAAATCTGGCGCGATACACGAACCAGGTGTGTAAAAATACCTCGACAAAATTCACACCAATGGAACCCCAAAGACCCGACTACGTAAGAGTTTCCCAGGAGAACTCAAGCAACAAGTACTCGAGTTTTATGGCCCTGGTGGTAGTTCGACCCTTTTTCTGTACCGTGAACCGGGGCATTTCAAGGGGTAGTTTAATGACCCTGGTGGTAGTTTGACCCTTCCTCTGTATCACGACCCAAAGAAACACACAATTTTGACAAGGGTTTCGTAGGAGTTGTAAGCCTTTCATGGTTTTTTGACCTTCCCCTCTGCACAACCAAAAAACACACATTTGACAAGGCTTTCCTAGGAGTTCGGGGCATTTCAAGGGGTAGTTTAATGACCCTGGTGGTAGCTTAACCCTTCCTCTGTACCGCGAACCAAAGAAACACCATTTTTGACAAGGGTTTCCTAAGAGTTATAAGCCTTTCCAGGGGTAGTTTTATGGCCCTGGTGGTAGTTTGACCCTTCCTCTGTACCACGAACCAAAGAAACACCATTTTTGACAAGGGTTTCCTAAGAGTTATAAGCCTTTCCAGGGGTAGTTTTATGACCCTGGTGGTAGTTTGACCCTTCCTCTGTACCACGAACCAAAGAAACACCATTTTTGACAAGGGTTTCCTAAGAGTTATAAGTCTTTCAAGGGGTAGTTTTATGACCCTGGTGGTAGTTTAACCCTTCCTCTGTACCACGAACCAAAGAAACAGAATTTTGACAAGGGTTTCGTAGGAGTTGTAAGCCTTTCCAGGGGTAGTTTTATGGCCCTGGTGGTAGTTTGACCCTTCCTCTGTACCACGAACCAAAGAAACACCATTTTTGACAAGGGTTTCCTAAGAGTTATAAGCCTTTCCAGGGGTAGTTTTATGGCCCTGGTGGTAGTTTGACCCTTCCTCTGTACCACGAACCAAAGAAACACCATTTTTGACAAGGGTTTCATAAGAGTTATAAGCTGCCAATGTTCTTAATACCTTACAATCCATCTGGTGCCTGTTCTTCGATGCTTCCATGTTTCCTCCTCACCGAAGCTGCCTACTTGAGATTCTGATCCTCTTCCTGTCTCACTTTGTTCTTCCCTTCCTCCTCCTCCTCTTCCTCTTCTTCCTCTTCCATTTCCTCCTAATTTCCTCTTCCCACGTTACTCTTTATTGTTTTTTTTGTTGCTCCTCTTCTTGTAATTTCACTTTTCCTCCTCCTCCTCCTCCTCCTCTTCCTCCTCTTCTTCTTCTTCTTCCTCCTCCTCTTCGTAACCTCAAACGGCTCTTTCTTCTCCTTATTTATTTTGTCAAGTATCTTTACACATTCTCTCTCTCTCTCTCTCTCTCTCTCTCTCTCTCTCTCTCTCTCTCTCTCTCTCTCTCTCTCTCTCTCTCTCTCTCTCTCTCTCTCTCTCTCTCTCTCTCTCTCTCTCTCTCTCTCTCTCTCTGTCTGTCTGTCTGTCTGTCAAAGGGGACGAGATCAGAGGAGGCTTGTTTGAATTCTCTCTCTCTCTCTCTCTCTCTCTCTCTCTCTCTCTCTCTCTCTCTCTCTCTCTCTCTCTCTCTCTCTCTCTCTCTCTCTCTCTCTCTCTCTCTCTCTCTCTCTCTATCATTTTTTCCTTCCTTGTCTATCTTCCTTTTCTCTTCTTTTTCCTTTTTTTCTTATTCTTTCTTTATTCTCTTTCTTTCTTTCCATCATTTTCTTTTTTTTCTTTTCTTTAACAATTTCTTTCTTTATTGACTTGACTTTCTTTTTTCTTTCTTTTTTTTTCTTTTCTTTTTCCTTCATGCTATTTTTTCTTCCTCTCTTTCTTTCTTTCATTCTTCGTTTATTTTTTTTCTTTAATCCTTCATTTTCTTTCAACTATCTACTATCTCTCCTTCTTTCTTTCTTTCTTTCTTTTTCTCTTTCTTCCTCAAATTGTTATCTATTCTCTCTCTCTCTCTCTCTCTCTCTCTCTCTCTCTCTCTCTCTCTCTCTCTCTCTCTCTCTCTCTCTCTCTCTCTCTCTCTCTCTCTCTCTCTCTCTGACATGTTCTTTTTGATCCTAATTGTATCATGTCGAAATGAAGTGCCTATTACTTGTGTGTGTGTGTGTGTGTGTGTGTGTGTGTGTGTGTGTGTGTGTGTGTGTGTGTGTGTGTGTGTGTGTGTGTGTGTGTGTGTGTGTGTGTGTGTGTGATTGAGAGAGAGAGAGAGAGAGAGAGAGAGAGAGAGAAAAGTTATATTAGAAGTCTTTACTAGTATCGAAAGTAGCAATTGCTCTCTCTCTCTCTCTCTCTCTCTCTCTCTCTCTCTCTCTCTCTCTCTCTCTCTCTCTATCTCTCATTTTCTCCGTTTCTAGGATTATTTGACTGTCCATTAAGAGCATTTCTCCTCCTCCTCCTCCTCCTCCTCCTCCTCCTCCGCCGCCTCCGCTGCCGCCGCCGCCTGGTATCATTACTCAGTGGCATAACACACACTAATTCTTCTTTCGTTTGCTCTCTCTCTCTCTCTCTCTCTCTCTCTCTCTCTCTCTCTCTCTCTCTCTCTCTCTCTCTCTCTCTCTCTCTCTCTCTCTCTCTCTCGAATCGGGTCACCACTCTTGTTTTTATTTTGCATACACACACGATCTCTCTCTCTCTCTCTCTCTCTCTCTCTCTCTCTCTCTCTCTCTCTCTCTCTCTCTCTCTCTCTCTCTCTCTCTCTCTCTCTCTCTCTCTCTCACACACATTATTATCACACTCCCGAAATGTTAATCCAGTTTTCGTGTAATGATGTCGAGAGAAAGAAGTTTAATCAACTTACATAAACTACAACTCTCTCTCTCTCTCTCTCTCTCTCTCTCTCTCTCTCTCTCTCTCTCTCTCTCTCTCTCTCTCTCTCTCATTGTTGTCTCCTCCTCTTGCAAGTTATTCAGCTGCGACAGGCAATTTTCTCTCTCTCTCTCTCTCTCTCTCTCTCTCTCTCTCTCTCTCTCTCTCTCTCTCTCTCTCTCTCTCTCTCTCTCTCTCTCTCTCTCTCTCTCTCTCTCTCTCTCTCTCTCTCAAAGGTTCTAATTCCACCTCTCCACCTGGTCCTCTGTCTGGTGTTAGTGTGCTCCATCCCGCCCCGGCAAAGGTTCTAATTCCACCTCTCCACCTGGTCCTCTGTCTGGTGTTAGTGTGCTCCATCCCGCCCAGGCAATGGTTCTATTTCAACCTAACCACCTGGTCCTCTGTCTGGTGTTAGTGTGCTCCATCCACCCAGCAAGGTTCTAATTCCACCTCTCCACCTGGTCCTCTGTCTGGTGTTAGTGTGCTCCATCCCGCCCCGGCAAAGGTTCTAGTTCCACCTCTCCACCTGGTCCTCTGTCTGGTGTTAGTGTGCTCCATCCCGCCCCGGCAAAGGTTCTAATTCCACCTCTCCACCTGGTCCTCTGTCTGGTGTTAGTGTGCTCCATCCCGCCCCGGCAAAGGTTCTAGTTCCACCTCTCCACCTGGTCCCCTGTCTGGTGTTAGTGTGCTCCATCCCGCCCCGCAAAGGTTCTAATTCCACCTCTCCACCTGGTCCTCTGTCTGGTGTTAGTGTGCTCCATCCCGCCCCGGCAAAGGTTCTAATTCCACCTCTCCACCTGGTCCTCTCTGATTTAGGCACTCTGATACTTTGGTTGTCTGTCTTTTATCAGTTTTACGCATGATATGACCCACCCAATTCCACTTCTCACTCATAATCATTATAAAACCTTCAACATATGCGTGTGTGTGTGTGTGAGGAGTAGGGCAAAAAAAGGACAGTCAGTTTCATAAAGTTATCCCTGTAAATGGTCTTCCCGTTTTCTTTAGTTCAGAAAATCACGTGATATCGTTACCATAGAAACTGTACCAAGCCTTCCCTCCCTCCCTCCTTCCTTCCTTCCTTCCTTCCTCTATATCATTCCCCGAGTAAGACATTCAGAATTTCCACACATTCACAATATATCAAAACCACATGATGGATATTGAAAGGAAAACGCTATCTTATGCAATACCAAACTCCAGGATCACGAGAGCGGGGCTGGGAGTGAAAAGAAGGCCTGTGATTGGCTGGTGACTTGCGGGGAGCTCGTGACGTCACCGAGGCAGCTCACGCGAAGTCCCGGAGAGCCAGTGTTACCAAGGACATTCTCAGACCTTAATCTTCCCTCTGGCCTCGGGAATAAAGGAAGCCGATACGTTTAAGAGAAATATGATTAAAAAGTAGAAAACAAAGAAAAGGAAGATAAGATAAGGAATGAAAAAGAGAAAAGGGATCGTAAGTAAAAAGAGGAAGAAAGGAAAATAAGAAAACAGGATAGAGAAAGTGTAATTATAAAGAAGAAAGAACCATGAAAACAAAGAAAATGAAAGGAAAGGAGAAAAAAATATAGACTAAAAACACACAGAAAAACACGATAAAAAAAAAGCTGGCATTACTGATAAGGAGGTATACGATAACAAAGTGCAATTATGAAAAAGAAAGACCAACGAAAACAAAGAAAAGGAAAGGAAATGAGGAAAATATATAGACAAGAGGGAAAAAGACTAAAAAAAACACATAGAAAAACACGATAAAAGATAAAAAGAAAAGAAAAAGCTAGCATTAGTGATAGGGAGGTGTACGATAATAAAGCGTAATTATGAAAAAGAAAGACCAATGAAAACAAAGAAAAGGAAAGGAAAGGAGGAAAACATACAGACACGAGGAAAAAAAAACTAAAAAACACATAGAAAAACACGATAAAAGATAAAAAGAAAAGAAAAAGCTGGCATTACTGATAAGGAGGTGTACGATAACAAAGTGCAATTATGAAAAAGAAAGACCAACGCAAACAAAGAAAAGGAAAGGAAAGGAGGAAAATATATAGACACGAGGGAAAAAGACTAAAAAACACAGAAAACACGATAGAAGATAAAAAGAAAAGAAAAAGCCGGCATTAGTGATAGGGAGGTGTACGATAACAAAGCGTAATTATGAAAAAGAAAGACCAATGAAAACAAAGAAAAGGAAAGGAAAGGAGGAAAATATACAGACACGAGGGAAAAAGACTAAAAAAACACATAGAAAAACACGATAAAAGATAAAAAGAAAAGAGTATACGAGAGTCTGGCAACACTGACGGAGCCTTGGACACGAGCGGCGCGCGGTGGGGCGGAAGAACATGTCAGGAATCAGTTATATTTTTACCTAATTTTTTTGAGTGCCATTGGACGTTCGCGGTTCTCATCCACATCCTCGTGATTGCAAAGGACTCGGGGTGGATAGGACGTTCCAGGTGACAGGTGAGCTCAAGGATGGAGGAGATATTGGTGGATAAGTAAGATTTTGGTGATGGTGGTGAATGGGTGGGTTTTTCGGGCAAGGAAAGGAAGGGGAGGAAAGAGAAGGGAAAGGAGTGGATAAGAGAAAGGAAGGGAACGGAAGGGAAGGGAACGGAAGGGAAGGGAAGGGAATGGAAGGGAAGGCAAGTGAAGGGAAGAGAAGGGAAGGGAAGGGAAAGGAAGAGAAGGGTAGGGAAGGAAAGGGAAGGGAAGGGAGCGGAAGCGAAGAGAAGGGAAGGGAAGGGAAGGGAAGGGAAGGGAAGGGAAGATGAAAGAGAATTGGAAGGAGAGGAAGAAAGGAGCGAATGAAAGAATGAAAGAATTAGAAGTTACAAATTGAAATGACTGAGAAGCGTTGACCTTACTCTTTCCTTTATCTCTGTGTGTTTGAGGTTGGTTTAATTAATATCCTCTTTGAAGACCTATGGGCCGTGACTACTAAACATTTTGTCGCTTAAGCTCACCTATTTGACAAGGCTTTCCTAGGAGTTGTGGGCATTTCCAGGAGTAGTTTTTGGACCTGATGTAGTGTGACCCTTCTTCTGTACCGTGAACTTTAAGAAACACTCATTATAACTCAATTGCCTCCCTCTTTGACCTTTAGAAATAGTTGATGTTAGAAGCGAAGGTGTCTTATCATGCTGTCTTATATAGTTTCCATTATATTTCTGTGTTTAGTTTTCATGACAAATTTGTGTCGTGAAATATTTACCGATGTATTTTGTGTTGTCTAGATCATTGTGTTCGTTTCTCTTCTTCCCATTTTCCTTCCCTTTTCCTTCTTTTTTTGGGGGATCACAGAGCAGAACTTTTGTCAAACTCTTCATTTCCCTTCTTCTTCCTTTCCTTTCTCTTAATTCTCCTTTCCTTTCCCCGTTTTTCCTTTATTTTCCTATATTTCCTCATTCATTTATTTCATTCTTAAGCTTTCTAGTATCTTTGTGAACCTGGAGTTGCCTTTTAATTTGTGTATGTCTATTTTTTTTTTACGAACTAGCCTAAAAGTATGATTCCATTTGTATTTGCGATCTATTGGTTTAAGTTTTAATCGTAGCTAATCCATCTATACCTATGACCTATATGTGTTGCTTAGTGGTTTAATATCCTTTGCCTAATACCTTTTCATAAGTGTGTGTTTAGTACCAAAGGACCAGGTGGAGAGGTGGAATTAGAACCTTTGCCGGGGCGGGATGGAGCACACTAACACCAGACAGAGGACCAGGTGGAGAGGTGGAATTAGAACCTTTGCCGGGGCAGGATGGAGCACACTAACACCAGACAGAGGACCAGGTGGAGAGGTGGAATTAGAACCTTTGCCGGGGCAGGATGGAGCACACTAACACCAGACAGAGGACCAGGTGGAGAGGTGGAATTAGAACCTTTGCCGGGGCAGGATGGAGCACACTAACACCAGACAGAGGACCAGGTGGAGAGGTGGAATTAGAACCTTTGCCGGGGCGGGATGGAGCACACTAACACCAGACAGAGGACCAGGTGGAGAGGTGGAATTAGAACCTTTGCCGGGGCAGGATGGAGCACACTAACACCAGACAGAGGACCAGGTGGAGGTGGAACCTTTGCCAGGGGCAGGATGGAGCACACTAACACCAGAAAGAGGACCAGGTGGAGAGGTGGAATTAGAACCTTTGCCAGGGCAGGATGGAGCACACTAACACCAGACAGAGGACCAGGTGGAGGTGGTTAGAACCTTTGCCGGGGCAGGATGGAGCACACTAACACCAGACAGGGGACCAGGTGGAGAGGTGGAATTTGAACCTTTGTTCTCCGATGTCTGTGATGGGCTCACTAACACCAGACAGTGGAGTGGTGGTGTGTGTGTGTGTGTGTGTGTGTGTGTGTGTGTGTGTGTGTGTGTGTGTGTGTGTGTGTGTGTGTGTGTGTATTGAGATATCGCTTTTTTTCTTATTTTTTTTCATCTTCTTTTCGTTTGTCCTTTTTTGTTTTCTTTAGTCATTTTCCTTCTTTCCTTGTTTTTCTCTTTTTCCTTTTCTTGTTATTTTTTTCCTTATTTTCCCTTGACCTTATTTTCCTATATTTTCCTTATTCTTTACTTCCCTTCATTCGTATTTTCCCTTAGTCCTTGTTTTCCCTTTGTCTTTATTTGTCCTTATTTTTCCCTGACCTTATTTTCCCCTGACCTTATTTTCCTTTATTTTCCTTTTCTTAACTATTCCCTATGGTCTTATTTTCCCCTGACCTTATTTTCCCCTGACCTTATTTTCCTTTATTTTCCTTTGTTTTTATTTTTATTTCTCTTTTGTTTTTTATTTTCCTTATTTTTCCTTTTCTATTTATTCTCGACATTATTTTCCTTATATTTCCTTTTTCTTTACTATTTCCTATGTTCTTATTTTCCCTTTGACCTTATTTTCCTTTTTTTCCTTTTCTCTACTATTCCCTATGTCCTTATTTCCCCTGACCTTATTTTCCCTTGACCTTATTTCCCTTATTTTTCCTTTTCTTTACAATTCCCTATGGTCTTATTTTCCCTGACCTTATTTTCCCTTGACCTTATTTCCCTTATTTTTCCTTTTCTTTACAATTCCCTGTTCTTATTTTCCCTGACCTTATTTTCCCTTGACCTTATTTCCCTTATTTTTCCTTTTCTTTACAATTCCCTGTCCTTATTTTCCCTGACCTTATTTTCCCTTGACCTTATTTCCCTTATTTTTCCTTTTCTTTACAATTCCCTGTTCTTATTTTCCCTTGACCTTATTTCCTTATTTTTCCTTTTCTTTACAATTCTCTGTTCTTATTTTCCCTGATCTTATTTTCCCTTGACCTTATTTTCCTATATTTTCCTTATTCTTTACTTCCCTTCGTTCTTATTTTCCCTTTGTCCTTATTTTCCCCTGACCTTATTTTCCTTTATTTTCCTTTTCTTTAATATTTTTCATTTGTAACATTTCTTCCTTTTACTTACTTTACCTGTCTATCTGTATTTCCTTTGTTCGTATTTTCCTTTCCTTATTTTCCTTCCTTATTTTCCTTGACCTTATTTCCTTTTTCCTTCTTTCCTTCCTTTTCCTTTTCCTTCCTATGATTTTTTCCTTTGTCCTTCCTTCCTTTTAACTTTTCCTTCATTTTCTCTCCTTCCTTCCTTTAATCTTTCCTTCATTTTCATTTCCTTTCCTTCCTTTAACTTTCCTTCATTTTCATCTCCTACCCTTCCTTTAACTTTCCTTCATTTTTCATCTCCTTCCCTTCCTTCCTTTAACTTTCATTTTCCTCTCCTTCCCTTCCTTTAACCTTCCTTCATTTTCATCTCCTTCCCTTCCTTTAACTTTCCTTCATTTTCCTCTCCTTCCCTTCCTTTAACTTTCCTTCATTTTCCTCTCCTTCCCTTCCTTTAACTTTCCTTCATTTTCCTCTCCTTCCCTTCCTTTAACTTTCCTTCATTTTCATCTCCTTCCCTTCCTTTAACTTTCCTTCACTTTCATCTCCTTCCCTTCCTTTAACTTTCCTTCATTTTCCTCTCCTTCCCTTCCTTTAACTTTCCTTCATTTTCCTCTCCTTCCCTTCCTTTAACTTTCCTTCATTTTCATCTCCTTCCCTTCCTTTAACCTTCCTTCATTTTCATCTCCTTCCCTTCCTTTAACTTTCCTTCATTTTCCTCTCCTTCCCTTCCTTTAACTTTCCTTCATTTTCCTCTCCTTCCCTTCCTTTAACTTTCCTTCATTTTCATTTCCTTCCCTTCCTTTAACTTTCCTTCATTTTCATCTCCTTCCCTTCCTTTAACCTTCCTTCATTTTCATCTCCTTCCCTTCCTTCATTTTCCTTCATTTTCCTCTCCTTCCCTTCCTTTAACTTTCCTTCATTTTCCTCTCCTTCCCTTCCTTTAACTTTCCTTCACTTTCCTCTCCTTCCTTCCTTTTTCCTTCATTTTCCTCTCCTTCCTTCCTTTAACTTTCCTTCATTTTCATCTCCTTCCTTCCTTTAACTTTCCTTCATTTTCATCTCCTTCCTTCCTTTAACTTTCCTTCATTTTCCTCTCCTTCCCTTCCTTTCTTTCCTTCTTTCATCTCCTTCCTTCCTTTAACTTTCCTTCATTTTCCTCTCCTTCCCTTCCTTTAACTTTCCTTCATTTTCATCTCCTTCCCTTCCTTTAACTTTCCTTCATTTTCATCTCCTTCCCTTCCTTTAACTTTCCTTCATTTTCATCTCCTTCCCTTCCTTTAACTTTCCTTCATTTTCCTCTCCTTCCCTTCCTTTAACTTTCCTTCACTTTCATCTCCTTCCCTTCCTTTAACTTTCCTTCACTTTCATCTCCTTCCCTTCCTTTAACTTTCCTTCATTTTCCTCTCCTTTCCTTCCTTCAACTTTCCTTCATTTTCATCTCCTTCCCTTCCTTTAACTTTCCTTCATTTTCCTCTCCTTCCTTCCTTTAACTTTCCTTCATTTCCTCTCCTTCCCTTCCTTCTTTATTTAATTTTCTCTCCTTCCTTCCTTCTTTCCTTCATTTTCCTCTCCTTCCTTCCTTCTTTCCTTCACTTTCCTCTCCTGCCCGTCCTTTTACTTTCCTTCATTTTCCTCTCCTTCCTTCCTTTAACTTTCCTTCATTTTCCTCTCCTTTCATTCCTTCAACTTTCCTTCATTTTCCTCTCCTTCCCTTCCTTTAACTTTCCTTCATTTTCCTTTCCTTCCCTTCCTTTAACATTCCTTCAATTTCATCTCCTTCCCTTCCTTTAACTTTCCTTCATTTTCCTCTCCTTCCCTTCCTTTAACTTTCCTTCAATTTCATCTCCTTCCCTTCCTTTAACTTTCCTTCATTTTCCTCTCCTTCCCTTCCTTTAACTTTCCTTCACTTTCCTCTCCTTTCCTTCCTTTAACTCTCCTTCATTTTCCTCTCCTTCCCTTCCTTTAACTTTCCTTCACTTTCATCTCCTTCCCTTCCTTTAACTTTCCTTCACTTTCATCTCCTTACCTTCCTTTAACTTTCCTTCATTTCCTCTCCTTCCCTTCCTTTCTTCTTTCCTTCATTTTCCTCTCCTTCCCTTCCTTTAACTTTCCTTCACTTTCATCTCCTTCCCTTCCTTTAACTTTCCTTCATTTTCCTCTCCTTCCCTTCCTTTAACTTTCCTTCACTTTCATCTCCTTCCCTTCCTTTAACTTTCCTTCACTTTCATCTCCTTCCCTTCCTTTAACTTTCCTTCATTTTCCTCTCCTTCCCTTCCTTTAACTTTCCTTCACTTTCATCTCCTTCCCTTCCTTTAACTTTCCTTCATTTTCATTTCCTTCCCTTCCTTTAATCTTCCTTCATTTTCCTCTCCTTCCCTTCCTTTAACCTTCCTTCATTTTCATCTCCTTCCCTTCCTTTAACTTTCCTTCACTTTCCTCTCCTTCCCTTCCTTTAACCTTCCTTCATTTTCATCTCCTTCCCTTCCTTTAACTTTCAATTTCTCCTTCATTATCCTTCTCTTATTCCTCCATCTCCTCTATCCCCCATTATCCATCCTTACTCCTGCATCATGGCGGTTCCTTACACTCATTTGTTAACACATTTAATATTGGCGGAAGTATTGGCGTCCACCCTCTCTTAGTATCGGTGATATGTTTATATTGACACACAACCCTTCTAGTAATTGCCAAGCGGAGGGGAGGCCTTCTTGAGCCTAAAGGGATCTGTCAGGGGGAACTATAGGAAACGTAGCGAGCCAGATATTATACAGTTTTTGAGTGTGTGTGTGTGTGTGTGTGTGTGTGTGTGTGTGTGTGTGTGTGTGTGTGTGTGTGTGTGAACCTTTGCCGGGGTGGGATGGAGCACACCACAGACAGAAAGGTTGAGATGGAGTTTGAACCTTTGCAGGGGCGGGATGGGCAGCACTAACCAGACAGAGGACCAGGTGGAGAGGTGGAATTAGAACCTTTGCCGGGGTGGGATGGAGCACACTAACACCAGACAGAGGACCAGGTGGAGAGGTGGAATTAGAACCTTTGCCGGGGTGGGATGGAGCACACTAACACCAGACAGAGGACCAGGTGGAGAGGTGGAGTTTGAACCTTTGCCGGGGCGGGATGGAGCACACTAACACCAGACAGAGGACCAGGTGGAGAGGTGGAATTAGAACCTTTGCCGGGGCGGGATGGAGCACACTAACACCAGACAGAGGACCAGGTGGAGGTGGAATTAGAACCTTTGCCGGGGCGGGATGGAGCACACTAACACCAGACAGAGGACCAGGTGGAGAGGTGGAGTTTGAACCTTTGCCGGGGCGGGATGGAGCACACTAACACCAGACAGAAAGGTTGAGAGGTGGAATTAGAACCTTTGCCGGGGTGGGATGGAGCACACTAACACCAGACAGAGGACCAGGTGGAGAGGTGGAATTAGAACCTTTGCCGGGGCGGGATGGAGCACACTAACACCAGACAGAGGACCAGGTGGAGAGGTGGAATTAGAACCTTTGCCGGGGAGGGATGGAGCACACTAACACCAGACAGAGGACCAGGTGGAGAGGTGGAATTAAAACCTTTCTCGGGTCGTCCCCTTCCCTTCTTTTCCTTTTCTTTCCCTTCCTTTCCTCAGAATTCTCTCTCTCTCCTCCTTCTCCTCTCCTCATTATCTCTCTCTCTCTCTTTGTTTCCCTCCTTCCTCACACACACCCTTCCTACCTCCCCTCTCTCTCCCTCCCTCTCTCCACTCCCTTCTCTCCCTATTAGCAAACTATACACCGATATCATTGTCTACCATTGTTCCTTTCCTTTACCTTTCCTTCCCTTTCCTTCTCTTCCCTTCCCTTCTCTTCCGTTCTCTCTTCCTCCTTTTTCATCTCCTTTCCTTCCCTTCCTTCCTTCCTCTTCCTCTTCCTCCTTCCCTTCCTTCCTTCCCTTCCTCTCCTTCCCTTCCCTTCCTTCCTTCCTTCCTTCCCTTCCCTTCCTTCCCTTTCCTTCCTTCTCTTCCTCCCTTCCTCCCTTCCTTCTCCTCTTCTTCCTTCCCTTCCCTTCCTTCTCTTCCTTCCTTCCTTCCGTCCTTTCCTTCCTCTCTCTTCCTTCCTTCCTCCTTCTCTCCTTCCTTCCTTCCCTTCCTTCCTTCCTTCCTTCCCTTCCTTCCTTCCTTCCTTCCCTTCCTTCCTTCCTTCCTTCCTTCCCTTCCTTCCTTCCTTCCCTTCCTTTCCCTTCCTTTCCTTCCTTCCTCTCCTTCTCTTCCTTCCTTCCTCTCCTTCCTTCCCTTCCCTTCCATTCCATTCCTTCTCCTTCCTCCTTCCTTCCCTTCCTTCCTTCCTCTCCTTCCTTCCCTTCCCTTTCCTTCCTTCCTTCCTCCTTCCCTTCCTTCCCCTTCCTTCCTCCCTTCCTTCCTTCCCTTCCTCCCTTCCATCCTTCCTTCCCTTCCTTCCTTCCCTTTTTTCCTCTTCCTTCCCTTCCTCCTCCTCCTCCTCTTCCTTCCTCCTCCTCCTCCTCCTCCTCCTCCTTCTCCACACGCAAACATTGTCATCTTCCGTATTTTTCTCCTCATTATCTCCTCCTTAATCCTCCTCCTCCTCTTCCTTCCTCCTCCTCCTCCTCCTCCTCCTCCTCCTCCCTTCTCCCTTTTTCTCACCGATTCATTTATCTCTTCTCCTCCTTCTCCTCCTCCTTCTTTGGTATATATATTTTTTTCTTTTCTCCTCTTCCTCTTTCGTCTTCCTCCTTTTTAACCAGCTCAACTCTTCCTCTTCCTCTTCGTCTTCCTCTTCGTCTTCCTCCTCCTCTTCCTCCTTATTCCCTTTTCCTCTTCCTCTTCTTCCTCCTCTTTTTCTTCCTCCTCCTCATCGTCATCATCATCATCATCCTCTTTCATTACCTCCTCCTCCCAGCTGGTCCACTTCCCTCCATATTTTCCTTTATTTCTCCACTTTCCCTCCACCTTTCCTCCACCGCTTTTCACGTGGAGGGAAGTAGAGGCCTTGTGCTTTAAATAGAGACCATCCCCACCCTCGTATTAGTCAATCGATCAATGGGGGCATACGCCGGGGGGCGCGTCGCCTCGCCCACCCTACGACGCCAAGCCCGGGGGTCTCTCCGGGCGAGTCTCCATGCAGGCCCCTTCCCACCCCGAGTACCTCCCGGCAGGATCTATCGACTTGCTCAATCCATGAACTCCGTGGGCGTCCCCTTGGCCTCCTCCTCCCTTACAGAGACAACCCGATGAGCAGGATCAGCTTCCGGAAAACGTGCCACGTGCCCGTATAGCCGGAGTTGGCGTTGACGGACTTTGCAGGTAATATATGTCGAATCAGTCTCACGGAGTAGTCGCCGGTTTGACACAAAGTCGTTCCAGTGATATCCCAAGATTCTACGAAGACACTTATTACCAAAGGCATCAATCCACCTCTCCAAGCCCTTATTCAGTGTCCATCATTCACAGCCACGGAGTAAGACAGGGAGCACAAGGGACTTGAAGATCCGGATCTTTGTCCTTCTACACAGGTATCGACAACGCCATATACTCGTGCTGAGCGAGTCCATAACACCGTGGGCCAGGCCAATCCGCCGTAAGACTTCCTGGCGAGACTCACAGTTGTTATTAACTACGCTACCATGATTCGTGAAACTTTCTGAGATATAAACGACCTCGCCACTACATGGACAGACTGTACTGTTTCATCAAGCAAGCCTCCAAACACCTGTACCTTGGACTTGGCCCAAGGGCTTCACCTCCTCGTGCAGTGCCTCGAGAACCATCACCAAGACCTCCAGCGACTCTGCCAGGATTACTGCATCATCAGCAAAAACAAGGTCAGTGACCCTGGTATTACCAATGGATGCTCCACAACGACCCTGGTCCACAACTCTGCCCAGCACCCAGTCCCTCGTAGCTGGCCTAGAAATTGAGAAAAAAAAAAAGAGAAACTCACCATATCGCAGACAGGCTTGAGCTCCCCCGTGCGTGGGTTCATCTTCTGTATGACCCTGGGCACGATGGCGTTGGGCACGGCCAGGGTGACGCTGAACAGCCAGATGGACAGGATCACCACCTGGGGGAGAGGGTGAAACGGGGTGAAACTTAGGTGAAACGGGGTGAAACTTGGGTGAAACGGTGTGAAACTTGGTGTGAAACGGGGTGAAACTCAGTGAAACTTGGTGAAACTTAGGGTGAAACAGGATAAACTGAGGCAAGCTTTGTGACTTAAGGGTGAAACTTGAGTGAAACAGGGGGACTTAGGGGGTGAAACTTAGGGTGAAACTTGGTGAAACTTAGTGAAACACGATAAACGGAGGCAAACTTTGTGACTTAAGGGTGAAAATTAAGTGAAACAGGGATACTTATGGGGTGAAACTTGGTGAAACTTAGGGTGAAACAGGATAAACTGAGGCAAGCTTTGTGACTTATGGGTGAAACTTGAGTGAAACAGAGGGACTTAGGGGGTGAAACTTGGGGTGAAGCTTGAAGTGAAACACGGATACTTATGCGGTGAAACTTGGTGAAACTTAGGGTGAAACAGGATAAACCGAAGCAAAGTTTGTGACTAAAGGGTGAAACTTGAGTGAAACAGGGGAACTTAGGGGTGAAACTTAGGGTAAAACTGTGATCTAGGGTGCGTCAGGGTGAAACGTGATGAAACGGGGTGAAACTGGCAGGGTTTTTCCTTTCCCTTCCTCTTCCTTCCTTACCCTGCCTATCTCTGGTCTTCCTTCCTTCCTCCCCTCCTCAACCTCCTCCTCCTCCTCCTCCTCCTCCTTATATTCATATGTAACAATTTGCATTCAGAATCACACGTTAAGTTGAATCCCTTTAAAGAGAATGTAAACCTCTCTCTCTCTCTCTCTCTCTCTCTCTCTCTCTCTCTCTCTCTCTCTCTCTCTCTCTCTCTCTCTCTCTCTCTGATTTTTTTTTTCATGTTTTTTTGCCTTTTTTGTTTTCTTGTTTTCTTTTTCTTCCTTCTTTTTTTTCTTCCTCTTCCTCTTCCTCTTTGTAATCCATCTTTGTCATTTTTAATTAATCTTATATTTTTCTCCTCTTCCTCTTCCTCTTCCTCCTCCTCTTCTTCCTCCTCCTCCTCGTCCTGCTCAGAATTGTCCTCCTTCTCTTTTTCTTCTTCTTTCTCTTCCTCATTTTCCTTCTCTTCTTCTTCTTCTTCTTCTTCTTCTTCTTCTTCTTCTTCTCTTCTTCTTCTTCTTCCTCTTTGTCTTTCTTTTTCTTCATTTTTTCATTTTCATTTTTTTTGCATTTTCTTTCTCCTCTCTCTCCTTTTCTTCCTCTTTCTCTTTCTTCTTCTTCTTCTTCTTCTTTTTCTTCTTCTTCCTCCTCCTCCTCCTCCTCCTCCTCCTCTCACTCAAACACTCCCTAGGCGCCGAAACAGGAAGGAAGGAATATGGAAAACGCTGCCAACAGAAAGCCTCACTCTACCGCTTGCATTTCCATCCTAACACAAGAACTCTCTCAGCTTATTATTCAAACGCTACGAATTTAATATAATTTTCTTAAACATTTCGTCTCCCAAGCATACACACATTTGTCAAGGCTTTCATGGGAGTTTCGGGCATTTCCAGGGGTAGTTTTATGGCCCTGGTGGTAGTGTGACCCTTCCTCTGTACCATGAACCTAAGAAACACACATATTTCCAAGGGTAGTTTTATGGCCCTGGCGGTAGTTTGACCCTTCCTCTGTACCGTGAACCTAAGAAACACACATTTGACAAGGGTTTCGTAGGAGTTTGGGGCATTTCCAGGGGTAGTTCTATGGCCCTGGTGGTAGTGTGGCCCTTCCTCTGTACCGTGAACCTAAGAAACACACATTTGACAAGGGTTTCGTAAGAGTTGTGGGCATTTCCAGGGGTAGTTCTATGACCCTGGTGGTAGTTTGACCCTTCCTCTGTACCGTGAACCTAAGAAACACACATTTGACAAGGGTTTCGTAGGAGTTGTGGGCATTTCCAGGGGTAGTTTTATGACCCTGGTGGTAGTGTGACCCTTCCTCTGTACCATGAACCTAAGAAACACACATTTGACAAGGGTTTCGTAGGAGTTGTGGGCATTTCCAGGGGTAGTTCTATGACCCTGGTGGTAGTGTGACCCTTCCTCTGTACCGTGAACCTAAGAAACACACATATTTGACAAGGGTTTTCAAGAGTGTGGCATTTTGTGGGTCTATGACCCTGGTGGTAGTGTGACCCTTCCTCTGTACCGTGAACCTAAGAAACACACATATTTGACAAGGCTTTCGTAGGCGTTGTGGGCATTTCCAGGGGTAGTTTTATGACCCTGGTGGTAGTGTGACCCTTCCTCTGTACCGTGAACCTAAGAAACACATTTGACAAGGGTTTTTCAGTGGGTGTCATTTCCAGGGGTAGTTTTATGACCCTGGTGGTAGTGTGACCCTTCCTCTGTACCGTGAACCTAAAGAAACACTCATTCGAACCCGGTTGACCTCCTTATTGGCCTTTGGAAAGAGTTGATGTGAGAGACAGAAACGTTTTAGAAAGCCAAGCGATATATTTATGTTGCTTTAAAGTGCAAAGAAACTAAGTCGCCCTTCACTCCCTGTATAGAACACGTATAGCTTTTAATACCCAAAGAGGACGGATTTAGTGCGAATGTGGTTTTAGTATATAACGAACGTAGTAATTAATGAGACTTGGGTTGGCTAAAGCTTGCATACTCAGACGCGTTCGGGTGTCACAACATCTATTCCCAAAGTCCCAAAGGAGGTTAGACGGGTTCAAATGAATGTTTTTTTTAGGTTCATGGTACAGAAGTAGGGTCAGACTATCACCAGGCTCATAACACTACCCATGGAAATACTAACACAACAACCTCCACCAAAGCCTTGTAAAACTATCACCAGGCTCATAACACTACCCATGGAAATACTAACACAACAACCTCCACCAAAGCCTTGTCAAACTATCACCAGGCTCATAACACTACCCATGGAAATACTAACACAACAACCTCCACCAAAGCCTCGTCAAACTATCACCAGGCTCATAACACTACCCATGGAAATACTAACACAACAACCTCCACCAAAGCCTCGTCAAACTAAGGATTCTTCTTCTTCTTCTTCTTCTTCTTCTTCTTCTTCTCCTCCTTGCTTCATTTCTCTCCTGTCTTCTCTTGCCCTCCTCACATATCTCTCTTCCTCCTCCTCCTCCTCCTCCTCCCTCCCTACTTTCCTCCTTTCTCAAATTCAAATATCTAATTACACTCCCCTCCTCCTCCTCCTCCTCCTCCTCCTTCAGCTTAATTACCCTCTTTCCTCATCCTCCTCTCTCCTTTATTTTCTCTCTCTCTCTCTCTCTCTCTCTCTCTCTCTCTCTCTCTCTCTCTCTCTCTCTCTCTCTCTCTCTCTCTCTCTCTCTCTCTCTCTCTCTCTCTCTCTCTCTCTCTCTCTCTCTCTCTCTCTCTCTCTCTCTCATATTACCTTCGCATTTGACTCCCTTCCTTACCTCTTTCCCTCCCTTCCTCCCTTTCCTCCCTTCCTTACCTCTTTCCCTCCCTTCCTCCCTTTCCTCCCTTTCCTTCCTCTCCTTACCTTCTCGTCCCTTCCCTGCCTTCATCTTACCTTCATCTATACTCAGCAGCCTTCCTTACCCATCTCCTAACCTTAACCTTACCTACATAGCACCTGTTTTCCTCCTCTTCTCACCTTGCTCCTGAATTTCGACGGCCTGGCGCTGAGCGGGAACACGATGGCTCTGTATCTGTCCACAGCGATTGCGGTGAGCGTGAACACAGACACATTGACGCTCACGGTTTGGAAGAATGGGCAGAACGCGCACATGAACGGGGGCAGATTCCAGCGCTGTAGCAAGGCGGCCTGGAACTGGAGGGAGGGAGAGAGAATGGTTAGATTTGAGGAATGGAAGAGGAAGGTGTTAGGGTTGAGGGTGGTAGTAATGGCAGTGGTGGTGGTTAAGAGAGGGTGAGGAAGAAGGGGACACTGAAATAGTACTGGAAAAGAAGAGAAGGGTTAGGTTCGAGGGATAGGAGGTTAGGGGTTGGTGTGGTAGTGTTAAAAGTGATTGTTCAGAAAGAATGAGAAAAAAAAAATGGAGACAAAAATGGAACAGGAAAAAGAAGAGAAGGGTTAGGTTCGAGGGATGGGAGGTTAGGGGATGCAAGGATTGACGTGGCATAGTAATGTTAAATGATAGTACAGAAAGAATGAGGAAAAAAAGTGGAGACAAAATGGAACTGGAAAAAGAAGAGAAGGTTAGGTTCGAGGGATGGAGGATGAGGAGGAAGAGGGAGCTGGGGGTGGGGGGTTGACATGGCGCAGTAATAGCAATAGAAGAAGAAAGATTGAGAAAAAAGTGGAAACAGAAATGGAACTGAAAAAGAAGAGAAGGTTAGGTTCGAGGGAAGGAGGATGAGGAGGAAGAGGGTGCTGGGGGGGGGGGGGGGGGTTGACGTGGGGTAATAATGTTAATAGTGAAGAAAGAATAAGGAAGGAATAAAACAGAAAAGAATAAGGAAAAAGTGGTCACAGAAATGGAACTGAAAAAGAAGAGAAGGGTTAGGTTCGAGGGATGGGAGGTTAGGGGATGCAAGGATTGACGTGGCATAGTAATGTTAAATGATAGTACAGAAAGAACGAGGAAAAAAATGGAGACAAAATGGAACTGGAAAAAGAAGAGAAGGTTAGGTTCGAGGGATGGAGGATGGGGAAAAGGAGCTTCGGTGGTGGTGGTGGTGGTGTTGTTAATATGTGATAGGTGTGTGTGTTGGGAGCGGAAGAAAGAGAAAAAAAACAGAGGAAAAAAAAATGACTGTGTAAGGTTGAAGGGAGGGAGGGAAGAACAGGGATTAGAGATGGGAGTGGAGATGGAAGGGGGGGGGAGGTGTATGGTGGGGGTGGTTGACGTAGTGGTGATATGGTAGTAATAGTGGTGGTTGTGGTGGTGGAATGTAGTGGTTAGCATGAAAGAAAAAAAAAGTAGAAAGAAATGACTGGAAGATGAATGACCTGCCTCCCCCCCACAAAAGAAAAGTAGAAATGAGTTAAAGGAGGAAAGGAAGGAAGGGAAGGGAAGGGAAGGGGTGGAAATAGCACTGTTATTGGTGGTGGTGGTGGTGGTGGTGGTGGGTGTTGACAAGTGCGGGGAAAAAGGTAATGTGTGAGCGTACCCTACCCTAGTGAAAATATTCTTGTTGTTTGTGATGGGGGCGATAGAGGAGAGGAGCTGAATCTGTTTAACCCAGTACCAGCGACGGGCCAAATTTGTGGCTTTACCGTGTACCAGCGACGGGCCAAATTTGTGGCTTTACCGTGTAGCAGCGACGGGCCAAATTTGTGGCTTTACCGTGTAGCAGCGACGGGCCAAATTTGTGGCTTTACCATGTAGCAACGACGGGTCAAATTTGTGGCTTTACCGTGTACCAGCGACGGGCCAAATTTGTGGCTTTACCGTGTAGCAGCGACGGGCCAAATTTGTGGCTTTACCGTGTAGCAGCGACGGGCCAAATTTGTGGCTTTACCGTGTACCAGCGACGGGCCAAATTTGTGGCTTTACCGTGTAGCAGCGACGGACCAAATTTGTGGCTTTACCGTGTACCAGCGACGGACCAAATTTGTGGCTTTACCGTGTAGCAGCGACGGGCCAAATTTGTGGCTTTACCGTGTACCAGCGACAGGCCAAATTTGTGGCTTTACCGTGTAGCAGCGACGGGCCAAATTTGTGGCTTTACCGTGTAGCAGCGACGGGCCAAATTTGTGGCTTTACCGTGTACCAGCGACGGGCCAAATTTGTGGCTTTACCGTGTACCAGCGACGGGCCAAATTTGTGGCTTTACCGTGTACCAGCGACGGACCACATTTGTGCCATGATATAAACCCCCCAAAATAGATGATGCATAAACTGATCACAAATGCGTTGATATATATTATGAAATGGTTTGCGTGAGTGATGATTTTTTCTCATTATTCTCGCTTAGAGGGACCATTAAGAAACATGGTCCACGCAGCTACCGGGTTAAGGGGTTTGGAAGCATAATATAACACCAATGAAAACCGGGGTTCGAACCAAGGCCTTTGAAGTCGGGGCACCCAACCAACAGACACACCACCAATGACGTAATCAGGTGTCAATATTTTGCGCTATATATTGACATCCCCGGCCCCGCAGTGTAGCCATAAAGGGAAGGTGACCCCGCATATACTCACGATAGCTGGCAACACTTTAAAATGACCCCACAATATCACATACGCTATTGGTTTCTTGGTGGTATGCTGTCCCCTAATTCGACTCAGAGGAAACAGGTTCGATCCCCCGGCGTTCAAATTTGTTACATTGCGTTTTTTAATGTGTTATTGTGGTTTCGGTGAAGGGAAGAAGGGGTTTGATGAAGGATTGGGAACGGGAAGGGAAGGAAAGGAGGGAGAGGAGTGAGGTGGAGGAGAAAGAAGGGAAAAAGAGGAATGGAATGGGAGAGAAAGTATGGAAGGAGAAGAGAGAAAGGGAAGGGAAAGAAGAGAAAATAGACGGATGGAATAGAACAGAAGGAAGGGAAATAAGAAGAGAGAAGTGGAAGAGAAAGAATAGAAGGGAATTAACGAAAAGGGAGAGAAATGGAAGAGAAAGTAGGGAAGGAGAAGAGAGAAAGGGAAGGGAAAGAAGAGAAAGTAGACGGATGGAATAGAACAGAAGGAAGGGAAATAAGAAGAGGGAAATGGAGGAGAAAGAAGAGAAGGGAAATTAGAGAAGAGAAGAGGAGGAAAAGGAAGAGAAATGGAGGAGAAAGAAGAGAAAATGGAAGAGAAGAGGAGAAGAAGAAGAGGAGAAGAAGAAGAAGAGAAGGAAAAATTAGTAAGGAGAGAGAGAGAGAGAGAGAGAGAGAGAGAGAGAGAGAGAGAGAGAGAGAGAGAGAGAGAGAGAGAGAGAGAGAGAGAGAGAGAGAGAGAGAGAGACCCAAATTGTACCCAGACCTAGAAAAACAAACGGGAAAGTGATGTGAACGTACGAAAAACAAACAAACACACAAACAACGCTCTAATTGAAGCATACGAGCGAGTCCCATTTTCTTTGACCATTAATAGAAAACGGAGAGAGAGAGAGAGAGAGAGAGAGAGAGAGAGAGAGAGAGAGAGAGAGAATAATACAAAAAGAATGAAAAATACTTGCTCTCTCTCTCTCTCTCTCTCATACACACACACACGAACACACAAACTAACAGGTGATGACAGAAGAGAGAGAGAGAGAGAGAGAAGACCCACATAGATAGTTAAATGATAATCCTCTTCCCTCCCCTTCCCTCCCTTCCCTCCATTTTTCTCTCATCTCTTCCCTCCAACTCTGCCAATCCCAAATTTTTCATCCCTTTTTTCAAGTCTCTATCTCTCTCTCTCTCTCTCTCTCTCTCTCTCTCTCTCTCTCTCTCTCTCTCTCTCTCTCTCTCTCTGGGTCTTTTCTTTCTTCTTCTCTCCATTGACGTGTTTTCTCTCTCCCTTTTTCCTCCATTCCGTTTTCAGATTGCGCTCTCTCTCTCTCTCTCTCTCTCTCTCTCTCTCTCTCTCTCTCTCTCTCTCTCTCTCTCTCTCTCTCTCTCTCTCTCTGACCTGTTACTTCTATATCTTTTTTCTTCCTCAGTGTCTTTCTCTTTCCATTCCTGTCATTCTCTTTCCTTTCCTCCCTCCATGTCGTTCTTGGCTTTACTCTCGTTGATGGGAACACCTTCGGCTTCACGTCCCTTGCCGCAGTGTTCGCTCCTACTGAGATGTGTGAAACTGAGTTGGGGTTTTAAAACGACCTCCATTCCGTTTTAGTTTTCATTTACTGCCCGTATTAGCGTCATTAAGGGGGTGTTACACTGGGCAAATTTTCCGTGGATCTTAAGTCAAACCACGATTTCCGCTGGCGTGGTTCTCATATTCCCGTGGTTTTCTGACGCGTCCACGATCTTCCAAAGCTACGGTAGATTTCACTGAAGGACGAAAAAGTTGGAAAGTTTCGTTTAGTCGGCGCAACATCTGCGGCCATATGCCGGAGAGAGACAGAAGGGGAAGGAATTATAGGAGAAGGGAAAGTTTCGTTTAGTCGGCGCAACATCTGTGGTCATATGCCGGAGAGAGACAGAAGGGGAAGGAATTATAGGAGAAGGGAAAGTTTCGTTTAGTCGGCGCAACATCTGTGGTCATATGCCGGAGAGAGACAGAAGGGGAAGGAATTATAGGAGAAGGGAAAGTTTCGTTTAGTCGGCGCAACATCTGTGGTCATATGCCGGAGAGAGACAGAAGGGGAAGGAATTATAGAAGGGAACAGACCCCAGGAGACGGGACACAACCCCCATTCACTGCTGGGTGGACAGGGGCGTAGGGTATCGGAAAAGCCGCCCAAATTTTTCCACTCCGCCCGGGAATCGAACCCGGGCTCTCTCGATTGTGAGCCGAGTGTGCTAACCACTGCACCACGAAGAGCCGGTGAAGGACGACGGTATCACTCACCATCATCATCATCAGCAATAACAGGAAACAAATGAGAACCACGCTGGCGGAAATCGTGGTTTGACAATATCTACGGAAAATCTGCCCAGTGTAATAACCCCTTAAGGCTTTCCAGTGAGGTCTTGTGGACGGCCCCAGCTCGGTAGTGCCGCGGGCGTATTTTATTTAAAGTTGCTACCGTGATAGATGATTATAGCAGTGACTTGAAGCCGATTAATGTCTGGTAATAAGCATCCACGCAGAATCATGGGATATCACGGGAATGACTACTTCGTAAGACTTTTTCGAGGCCTGTTACCAGCATAGTCCGTCAACCGTAACGCTGATTGTTCTCCGATTCGTAATTCGTTGTATCTCTCTCTCTCTCTCTCTCTCTCTCTCTCTCTCTCTCTCTCTCTCTCTCTCTCTCTCTCTCTCTCTCTAGCCACTACAGAACCTATTTTTCTTTATTACTCCTCCTCCTCCTCCTCCTCCTCCTCCTCCTCCTCCTCCTCCTCCTCCTCCTCCCTCCTCCCCCCCCCCCCCTGCAAACTTTTCCGTCTTCTCTCCTTAATTAATCTTTAATGGGAGGATATTTTGATTGTTCTCTCCTCCTCCTCCTCCTCCTCCTCCTCTTCTTTTCTCTGTTTTTTTCGCTTCCTTCTTCTTTCCTTTCTCCCATTCTTCCCCTCTTCTCTTCTTTCTCTTCCTCCTCTTCTTCATTTTTTCTTTTTTTTCTCCCTTTTCTTCTTCTTTTTCCCCTTCTTTCTCCTCCTCCTCCTCTTCTTTCTCCTCTTGTTTTCTCTGTTTTCTCCTCTTCCTTCTCCTCCTTTTCTTTCTCCCCTTCTTCCCCTTTTCTCTTCTTTCTCTTCCTCCTCTTCTTCATTTTTTCTTTTTTTTCTCCCCTTTCTTCTTCTCTTTCCCCATCTTTCTCCTCCTCCTCCTCTTCCTCTTATCTTCCTACTTTCTCCTTCTATTTCTCTTCTTCCTCTTTCCTCTTTTTTCCTTTCTTCCTCCTCTTTTTCTCTCCCTGTTTCTCTTTCTCCTCCTCCTCCTTCCTCTTTCTTTCCTTCTCTCTCTCCATCGCTCTCTTTCTCTATACCACACACACACACACACACACACACACACACACACACACACACACACACACACACACACACTACCCTCTCCCTCCCTCCCCTCTCCTCCCCTAACGCACATTCTACATAATAACTCATAATACCACCACGCACTGCATAGTTAAAAGGCAGAGGTCATTAGTTTCTCCACATGAACGCTTTGCTCGACTGACCTGAAAATGATTAAGTCTGCCCTTCAGTGATGTAAATAAGACCACGGGGGTTACCGGTTCTTGGTCTCGGTCTTGGTAATGGTGGTCTAGTCTTTTTGAACGGAGTCTTGCTTCGGTACTTATAAGTCACTCACTATACCTCAGCTTACTTAGATTTACTTAACTTTCTTAAATCATATGGAGTTTTGGTATTACCTCACTTTACTTCTTGCCATACCTCACTTAATTAACCCAGTAGCAGCGGGGATCATGTTTCTTAATGGTCCCTCTAAGCGAGAAAAATGAGAAAAAATCATCACTCACGCAAACCATTTCATAATATATATCAAAGCATTTGTGATCAGTTTATGCATCATCTATTTTGGGGGGTTTATATCATGGCACAAATTTGGCCCGTCGCTGCTACACGGTAAAGCCACAAATTTGGCCCGTCTACACGGTACAAATTTGGCCCGTCGCTGCTACACGGTAAAGCCACAAATTTGGCCCGTCGCTGCTACACGGTAAAGCCACAAATTTGGCCCGTCGCTGCTACACGGTAAAGCCACAAATTTGGCCCGTCGCTGCTACACGGTAAAGCCACAAATTTGGCCCGTCGCTGCTACCGGGTTAAACTGTTTCAACTAAATTATCAGAGTGCCTCCGTAGCGCAGTGGTTGGTGTGCTTAGCTACGAATCCACGGTCCTGGGCTCGAATCCACCCAGCTGTTCATACTTCCTCTCGGGCTGGTGGATGAACGTGTACCCGGGGAAACTGGGGAATATAAACTGTGGTAACCCGGATGTCACACTGGCCCCGGGGTGATAGTGTTACCCGCCTCAGCCTGAAGGGGCATTGCATCGGGTATTAGCACTAAGGCCACGCGCCGCTACTGATTATGCCCGGAACATATCTTTTACTCTAATAACGCTATCACTGAAGGCGAGGTTAGCGATGAAGTTACTGGTCAGTGAATGCTTCTAAAAAAAAAAAAAAATCCCATTAAACCGTTGACTGCGAGTTTCCTACTAGAAGACATCACCAAGCTACAGAAATGGAGCAAAAAGTGGCTGCTACAATTCAATGAAGAAAACTGTAAAGTCCTGCACCTTGGGAGGGGATATCCAGCACACCAATACCACATGGGAAACACTCCACTATCCACCACAGAGGCAGAGAAAGACCTGGGAGTGTATGTTACCAGGCTACCAGTGCAGGGATATCCAGCACACCAATACCACATGGGAAACACTCCACTATCCACCACAGAGGCAGAGAAAGACCTGGGAGTGTATGTTACCAGGCTACCAGTGAAGGGATATCCAGCACACCAATACCACATGAAAAACACTCCACTATCCACCACAGAGGCAGAGAAAGACCTGGGAGTGTATGTTACCAGGCTACCAGTGAAGGGATATCCAGCACACCAATACCACATGGGAAACACACCACTATCCACCACAGAGGCAGAGAAAGACCTGGGAGTGTATGTTACCAGGCTACCAGTGAAGGGATATCCAGCACACCAATACCACATGGGAAACACTCCACTATCCACCACAGAGGCAGAGAAAGACCTGGGAGTGTATGTTACCAGGCTACCAGTGAAGGGATATCCAGCACACCAATACCACATGAGAAACACTCCACCATCCACCACAGAGGCAGAGAAAGACCTGGGAGTGTATGTTACCAGGCTACCAGTGAAGGGATATCCAGCACACCAATACCACATGGGAAACACTCCACCATCCACCACAGAGGCAGAGAAAGACCTGGGAGTGTATGTTACCAGGCTACCAGTGAAGGGATATCCAGCACACCAATACCACATGAGAAACACTCCACTATCCACCACAAAGGCAGAGAAAGACCTGGGAGTGTATGTTACCAGGCTACCAGTGAAGGGATATCCAGCACACCAATACCACATGGGAAACACTCCACTATCCACCACAAAGGCAGAGAAAGACCTGGGAGTGTATGTTACCAGGCTACCAGTGAAAGCAAAATCCGTGCCAATCGCAGCGGACGGGTTAACACCTTTCCTGTAATGCCTTATTTCTACCTGGTGACACACATAAAGGGTTCTCGTCCACCTGGAACATTATGCAGCACAGGGCATTGATGGTATCCAATAGGGCGACATTGGCGATGAAGTAACTGGGTCCAAGGATGCATTCAAACTTCCTATACATGTGAAACCTCCCTTCTACACCTTACTCTCTGTCTATGAACACATACACAAAGTTCTTTTCACCCACCTGGAAGGGTATGGAGAACAGGCCGATGATGATATCCGCCATGGCAAGGTTGGGAATGACGTGGTTGGTGTTGGGATGTATCTAAACTTAAGACCTTTCATTCTATACCTTACCTTCTATCTATGAACACCCACACCCACACACACACACAAAGGTCTTCTCACCCACCTGGGAGGGTATGGAGAACAGGCCGATGATGATATCCGCCAGAGCTAGGTTGGCAATGACGTATTTGGTGTTCGAATGCATTTAAACCGAAGACCTTTCATTCTATACCTTACTTTCTATCTATGAACCCCCCCACACTCACACACCCACACACACACAAAGGTCTTTTCACCCACCTGGAAGGGTATGGAGAACAGGCCGATGATGATATCCGCCATGGCAAGGTTGGGAATGACGTGGTTGGTGTTGGGATGTATCTAAACTCAAGACCTTTCATTCTATACCTTACTTTCTATCTATGAACCCCCCCACACTCACACACCCACACACACACAAAGGTATTTTCACCCACCTGGAAGGGTATGGAGAACAGGCCGATGATGATGTCCGCCAGAGCTAGGTTGGCAATGACGTATTTGGTGTTCGAATGCATTTAAACCGAAGACCTTTCATTCTATACCTTACTTTCTATCTATGAACCCCCCCACACACACACAAAGGTATTTTCACCCACCTGGAAGGGTATGGAGAACAGGCCGATGATGATGTCCGCCAGAGCAAGGTTGGCAATGAAGTAATTCGTGACGGAATGCATCTTTCTCGACGTGGCCACAATCCACATGACCAGCGCGTTGCCGACCACCGCGACCAGGGATATAGACCCATAGAACAGCGACAGCAACACCACAATGCCTGTCGGTACTTCATACAGGTCATCAGCCTCCGTGGTGGTGATGTTGTAGGGGTGTGTGGTGAAGCCTGGATGGCGCGGAAAACTGGTCTCATCGTCGAATCCGAGGAAAGGCGAGTTGGGATATGTCAGGTTGAGGTTATCCCAGTCGAACCCCGAATAGGTGATGTTGAGCTGGATATCGTACTGCTGGGGATCTGTTTCTCCCAGTCCCCCTCCTCCTCCTGCTCCTCCTCCTCCTCCTCCTCCTCCTCCTCCTATTCCGGCATTGGAGGATATCAGGTAACTTGCCAGGAAGGTGGTAGTGGTAGTGGACGCCATTGTTTGATTAGGCTGTGTTTGGGGCGTGTGAGTGATCCAAGTTTGAGTTTCGTGGAGGTTTGAGTTTCGTTTCGCGTGTTTCAAATGATTCCTCCTTGCTTTTCACACACTTGTTGTTTTTATTGTTTTGTTGCTTTGTTGTTTACGTGCATTCTATTATTCATCGTTTTTGTTCCCCAGTATCATTTTTTTTCTTAATTCTCTTTGTTTTGTTGTTTTATTTGTTTTCTTCAGATTCCTCCTTGATTTCCACACTTGTTGTTTTTATTGTTTTGTTTCTTTGTTGTTTACGTGCATTCTATTATTCATCGTTTTTGTTCCCCAGTATCAATTTTTTTCTTAGTTTGTCTTTGTTTTGTTGTTTTATTTGTATTCTTTTCACGATTGTTTTGATATTTTCTTCACTTGTTTTCTTTTTTCTTTCTCTCGCTTTCACGTCATTGTCTTCCGCCATTCATTTCTTATCTCTCTTATTTTCTTTCTTTCACTAATTCACTTTTTTTTCTACTCATCTGAAAGGGAAGATTTACGTGTTATTTTTATTATCATTATTGTTATTATCTCTCTCTCTCTCTCTCTCTCTCTCTCTCTCTCTCTCTCAAGGGTAAGGAAGGGGAAAACAGCTGGTAGGGATTTTTGTGGGGAGAGGAAAAAGGGAGGAGGAGGAGGAGGAGGAGGAGGAGGAGGAGGAGGAGGAGCAGGAGGAGGAGGAGGAGGAGCAGGAAAATAAAGGAAAGGAAAAGGAAAAAAGGAGAAAATAAAAAAAGGGAGGAGGAGGAGGAGGAGGAGGAGGAAAATAAAGGAAAGGAAGAGGAAAAAAAGGAGAAAAAAAAGGGAGGAGGAGGAGGAGGAGGATTAAGAAGAAGAAGAAGAAGAAGAAGAAGAAGAAGAAGAAGAAGAAGAAGAAAAAGAAGAAGAAGAAGGAGGAAAAGAATGGAAAATAAATAAAAAGGTAGAGCAGAAAATAAAACGAGGAAAAGAAAAAAAAGAAAAAATATCCAAACCAGTTAATATTTTTTTCTGTCCATTCTTTTCTTTCTCTATATTCATTTTTTTCTACATAATAATTCTTTTCCTTATTATCTTGTTTTCATTTTTCATTCAACTTTCTATTCTCTTTTATTTCTCTATTTTCATATCCATCTATCTCTGTATTTAAGAAACGTAGTTATATCCAAAGCAATTTATATATATCTTCTCTAATTCTCTTTCTTTCTTTCTATATTAATTTTCTATGATACTAATTCTTTTTCTAATAATTTCCGTTTTTTATCATTTGTCTAACTCATTTTATATTTCGTTCTGTTATTTTTCTTTCTTTCTATATCAATTTTCTATTTTACTAAGTATTTTTTTCTTATAATCTCTGGTCTTATAATTCGTCTACCTCATTTTACAGTTTATATTTCGTTCTGTTCTTTCTCTTTCTTTCTTTCTATATAAGTTTTCTATGGTACTAATTATTTTTTCCTTATCATCTCTGGTCTTATAATTCGCCTAACTCATTTTACTGTTTTTATTTCGTTCTGTTCTTTCTCTTTATTTCTTTCTATATCAGTTTTCTATGGTACTAATTATATTTTTCTTATAATCTCTGGTCTTATAATTCGTCTAACTCATTTTACCGTTTTTATTTCCTTCTGTTCTTTCTATATAAGTTTTCTATGGTACTAATTCTGTTTTTCTTATAATCTCTGGTCTTATAATTCGTGTAACTCATTTTACCGTTTATATTTCCTTCTGTTCTTTCTCTTTCTTTCTTTCTATATAAGTTTTCTATGGTACTAATTCTGTTTTTCTTATAATCTCTGGTCTTATAATTCGCCTAACTCATTTTACCGTTTATATTTCCTTCTGTTCTTTCCTAATTTGTCTTTTTGTTTGATCTTTCTTTCGATAATTATTATTTTTCTTGCAACCCTTCATTTAAGTGTTCTCATCTATTACTTATTCTCATCTATTCTCGTCGATTATTCTATGTCTTATCCTTCTAATCTATTTTTTTTTTAACCTAACCTAACCTACCCTACCCTGACCTTCCCTAACCCGATCTCTCTCAACCTAACCTAACTTGACCTAACCTGACCTGACCTAATCTAACTTAACCTACCCTAACCTGACCTTACGTAACCTACCCTAACCTGACCTAACGTGACCTACCCTAATCTGACCTAACCTAACCTACCCTACCCTGACCTTCCCTAACCTGATCTCTCTCAACCTAACCTAACTTGACCTAACCTGACCTGACCTGACCTGACCTAACCTAACCTACCCTAACCTGACCTAACGTGACCTAACTCAACCTAACCTAACTTAACCTACCCCTAACCTGACCTGACCTAACTTAACCTACCCTAACCTGACCTGACCTACCCTAACCTGACCTTACGTACCCTACTATACCCTGACCTGACCTAGCTTGACCCCGGAACATTGGTTTTTCTCTCTTCCCTTTCCTCTGTAATTCCCTAACTCTTCTTCTTTGTCTATAAGTTCTCCATCTCTCTTCTTTCTCCTCTGTTCTTCTCTTTCTGTTCCTCTTTTTTTCTACTTTCTCTTTCTCTTTCTTCTTTCTCTTCTGTACCTCTCTGTCTATTTATCTTCTTTCAGCTTATTCTCATCTCCTCCTTCTTCTTCTCTTCATCTTCTTCTCTTCCTCTCTCTTCTTTCTTCCCTGCTCTCTTTCTAACGCTCTTCTTCCAACTTTCTCTCCATCTCCTCCTTCTTCTTCTCTTCATCTTCTTCTCTTCCTCTCTCTTCTTTCTTCTATGTTCTTCTCTTTCTAACGCTCTTCTTCCAACTTTCTCTCCATCTCCTCCTTCTTCTTCTCTTCCTCTCTCTTCTTTCTTCTCTGTTCTTCTCTTTCTAACGCTCTTCTTCCAACTTTCTCTCCATCTCCTCCTTCTTCTTCTCTTCATCTTCTTCTCTTCCTCTCTCTTCTTTCTTCTCTGCTCTCTTTCTAACGCTCTTCTTCCAACTTTCTCTCCATCTCCTCCTTCTTCTTCTCTTCATCTTCTTCTCTTCCTCTCTCTTCTTTCTTTTCTGCTCTCTTTCTAACGCTCTTCTTCCAACTTTCTCTCCATCTCCTCCTTCTTCTTCTCTTCATCTTCTTCTCTTCCTCTCTCTTCTTTCTTCTCTGTTCTTCTCTTTCTCTCCATCTCCTCCTTCTCCTTTCTACTTCCCTCTTCATCAGCCTTCTTTATCATCTCCTCTTCTTCTCTTCCTAACACGTGAGGAACCCGTTCAATCTTCTCGTGGTCACTTCTAAGACAGTCCAATCATCTCACTGGTCTTCCCTTTCTCTTCCTTTTTCTCTGTTCATTCATCTTCACCAATCTTCGTCTGTAACTCATCTTTACCTATTCTGTGCTTCTATCCCTTCATTCTCTATTTCTTTCTCCTTCTTCTTTTTATCCCTTTTTCCTTCCTTTCTTTCCTCTTTCTATCTTTCCCTTTCTCCTCCCTTCTTTGTCCTTCTTCCCCGTTCGTCTTCTCTCCTCTCCTCTCTCTCCCCTTCCCCTCCTCTCTATTCCTTCCGTTTCCTTCTCTTGTTTCCATCTCCTTCACTCCTTCTTTTCTTATGTCTGTTTTTATTTCGTGTTTTGTTTTCTAATCGTTTTTTTTTATACCCCTCCTTCGCTTCTCCTTCTCCTCCTTCTCCTCCTCCTCCTCCTCTTCCTCCTCCTTCATTCTTTTTCTTCTTCCTTTGTCTTGTTTCATCATTGTTCTTTTATTTCTTCTTCTTCTTCTTCTTCTTCTTCTTCCTTATTATTTCTTTTATTGTTCCTATGTCTGTTTTCGTTATCCTTCTCTTTTTGTTTCTTCTGTACCTTTCATTCGCTTCTTCTCCTCCTCCTCCTCCTCCTCCCCTCTTCTTCCTTTGTCTTCTTTCCTTCACCTCTCCCTCCTCCTCCTCCTCCTCCTCCTCCTCCTTGCCTCATAATCACTTCCTGGCCAAGAATAACGGTAATATATTTAATTAAGTCTTCCCTCACTCTCTCTTTCTCTCCCTTTCCCTTGAGTTCCCCCTTTAATTAGTCAACCGTGGCCCGTTTTCTGTCACGCCGCGTTGTCGTTTTCTTTTGCATACTCGTTTTCTTTTTTTTTTGCACTTTTTTCTTCATCGGTGACTCAGTTAATTTGTGGAAATGTGTGTGTGTGTGTGTGTGTGTGTGTGTGTGTGTGTGTGTGTGTGTGTGTGTGTGTGTGTGTGTCACTTCAGTAATTCAATATGTCCGTTTCGAATCTTTTTTTTTTTTGCATGCATTGGAGTTTGAAAAAGCTTGTGTGTGTGTGTGTGTGTGTGTGTGTGTGTGTGTGTGTGTGTGTGTGTGTGTGTGTGTGTGTGTGTGTGTGTGTTTCTCTCTGTCTTATGTATTTTTTTTTGTTCATTCCCATTGTATTCCGGAGAGAGAGAGAGAGAGAGAGAGAGAGAGTCCAGTTTTCTCCTTGCAATCAAAATTCCACACAGGTAACCTAATAATACAATCTCTCTCTCTCTCTCTCTCTCTCTCTCTCTCTCTGCAAAATATCTCGCACTCAAAATCATTTCTCTCTTTTTTTTTTCTTATAAACAATTTTATCTTTTTTTTCATTTTTAGTTTCTTTGTTTTTTTGTTTATTTACTTTTATTGTTTTTTTTTTTGTTTCTTTGTATTGATATTTATTTTTATTTTTTGGGGTTATATTTTTTTCTTTTTTTCCTTTATTTCTTATTTTTCTGATTCTGTCTAGTTTCCTCCCTTTTTTTTCTTTTTTTCCTTCCTTCTTTCCCTCCATTCTTCCTTCTTTCCTTCTTTCCTCTTTTCTCTCCCTGTCTTTCTCTCTTTCTTCCTTCCTTCCTTCCTTCCTTTCCTTCGACCTCCTCTTCTTTCTTTCTTTCTTTCTTTCTTTCTTTCTTTCTTTCTTCCTTCGTTCCTTCTTTCCTCTTTTCTCTCCCTGTTTTTCTCTCTTCCTTCCTTCCTTCCTTCCTTCCTTTCCTTCTACCTCCTCTTCTTTCTTTCTTTCTTTCTTTCTTTCTTTCTTTCTTTCTTTCTTCCTTCCTTCGTTCCTTCCTTCCCCTTTTCTCTCCCTATTTTTCTCTCTTTCTTCCTTCCTTCCTTCCTTCCTTTCCTTCTACCTCCTCTTCTTTCTTTCTTTCTTTCCTTCCTTTTTTCCTTCTTTCCTTAGTTCCTTCCTTCCCCTTTTCTCTCCCTGTTTTTCTCTCTTTCTTCCTTCTTTCCTTCCTTCTACCTCCTCTTCTTTCTTTCTTTCTTTCTTTCTTTCTTTCTTTCCTTCCTTTCTTCCTTCTTTCCTTCGTTCCTTCCTTCCCCTTTTCTCTCCCTGTCTTTCTCTCTTTCTTCCTTTCCTCCTTCCTTTCTTTCCTTTTACCTCCTCTTCTTTCTTTCTTTCTTTCTTTCCTTCCTTTCTTCCTTCTTTCCTTCGTTCCTTCCTTCCCCTTTTCTCTCCCTGTCTTTCTCTCTTTCTTCCTTCCTTTCTTTCTTCCTTTCTTTCTTTCCTTCTTTCCTTCCTTCCTTCCTTCTTTCTACCTCCCTTCCTTTCTTTCTTTCTTTCTCTCTTTCCTTCCTTCCTTCCTCCCTTCTTTAATGCAGTTTCTCCATCCACTCTCCAGCCTCCTCCTCCTCCTCCTCCTCTTCCATATTCTCATTTTCCTCCCCCTCCCCTATTTCATTTATAATCTCCTTCTCTTCTTTATTTTTTATTCTTTTCTACGTTCTCTTCCTCCTCCTCCTCTTCCTCTTTCAATCTTCTCAGTCTCCTCTTTTCTATTCCTCAACCTCAGCCTCGTCTTCCTCTCTTTCCAAACACTTCTCCTCCTTCAATCATCTCCACCTCCTCCTCTTCTTCCTCTTCCCTATTCAGCATCCCTTTCTCCCTTATTCCAACAGCCTCCGCTTCTTCCTCCTTCTCCTATAATATGATTTCTCACCCATCCATCGTTCCATCTATTTGATATGCCTGTCGATTTAGAGACTTCTCAGATATATTAAACCCACATTTGCATTTTTCCATAGCCTTTAGTTCGTTCTTTGAGGTTTCGTTATAGTATCTTATTCTTTATGCAAGAGTTAATCAGCATCTTCATTCTTTCATCCCTATGCTGTCCAAATCCCTTATGCAAGAGTTAACCAGCATCTTCATTCTTTCATCCCTATGCTGTCCAAATCCCTTATGCAAGAGTTAACCAGCATCTTCATTCTTTCATCCCTGTGCTGTCCAAATCCCTTATGCAAGAGTTAACCAGCATCTTCATTCTTTCATCCCTGTGCTGTCCAAATCCCTTATGCAAGAGTTAACCAGCATCTTCATTCTTTCATCCCTGTGCTGTCCAAATCCCTTATGCAGGAGTTAACCAGCATCTTCACTCTTTCATCCCTGTGCTGTCCAAATCCCTTATGCAAGAGTTAACCACCATCTTCATTCTTTCATCCTGCACACGACTTTCTGCTCAAGCTCATCCCTGTACTGTCCCGATCCCTTATGCAAGAGTTAACCAGCATCTTCACTCTTTCATCCCTGTGCTGTCCAAATCCCTTATGCAGGAGTTAACCAGCATCTTCACTCTTTCATCCCTGTGCTGTCCAAATCCCTTATGCAAGAGTTAACCACCATCTTCATTCTTTCATCCTGCACACGACTTTCTGCCCAAGCTCATCCCTGTACTGTCCCGATCCCTTATGCAAGAGTTCCCTATCATCTTCTTCAGCGCCATAGATGATCGGTGGTGTTGGAATCGGTTAGTATGAAGGTTTTGATCGTCTTGTGTTGTGTTGTGGAATCCATGACTTTTATTTTGTGTCTGCGATAATTTTCTCATCCTGTGAAATTCCTCCCATGACAACAAAAATACTCCCCATAGGTTGTAATTGTTAAGTTCAGTTTGCTTTCGGGGAGTTATTTTGTGTTATTTATCTCCCACACTAATACGGTTTCTTTTTCTTTCTCTCTTTCTTTCTTTCTTTGTTTGTTTTTTATTTTGTTCTGTTTTGTTTGTTTGCTTGTTTTGTTTATTTGTAAGTATTTCAAGTTGTATCTTTTCGCGCGCGCGCACACACACACACACACACACACACACACACACACACACACACACACACACACACACACACACACACACACACACACACACACACACACACACACACACACACACACACACACACACACACACACACACACACACACACACACACACACACACACACACACACACACACACACACTCACACACACACACACACACACACACACACACACACACACACACACACACACACACAGAGAGAGAGAGAGAGAGAGATTTTAACTTCTATTATTTCAGGAAATGAGCTGAGAGAGAGAGTGAGAAAGTTCCCGAAGTGACAATCGTAGTAGCAGAAGTAGTAGTAGTAGTAGTAGTAGTAGTAGTAGTAGAAGTAGTAGAAGTAGTATTTTCTCCTAACATTTTCTTGCCATTTTTCTCCCTCCTGCATTCATCGTTTTCTTTAGAGTGAAAGTAATTGCTCTCTCTCTCTCTCTCTCTCTCTCTCTCTCTCTCTCTCTCTCTCTCTCTCTCTCTCTCTCTCTCTCTCTCTCTCTCTCTCTCTCTCTCTCTCTCTCTCTCTCTCTCTCTCTCTCTCACCTGAGGCGGAACAGTCAAGAGTTACCTGAGATTAAATTCCCTTCCCTGGAAATGCTACTTTATTTTTCACTTTCTCTTTCGTTTTCATTTGCTATTTTTCTTAATTTTTTTCTCTTCCATTCCACTCATTAACGATTTTCTTATTTTATTTATTTACTTATCTTCCATTTACTTATTTGCTTATTTTCAACGTATTTATTTTCTGTTAGCTTTTTCCTTTTCGCAGTATCTTATTCCGATTTGATTTTCTTTATATCGTCTTTGTCTTACTTCATTTGTTTTATATATTCCGCATTTTTTTACTTTTTCATTCTTTTATCATAGTCGGCCAAATCCCTTATGCGAGAGTTCACCAGCATCATCATTCTCTCATCCCTGTGCTGTCCAAATCCCTTATGCAAGAGTTCACCAGCATCTTCATTCTCTCATCCCTGTGCTGTCCAAATCCCTTATGCAAGAGTTCACCAGCATCTTCATTCTCTCATCCCTGTGCTGTCCAAATTCCTTATGCAAGAGTTCACCAGCATCTTCATTCTCTCATCCCTATACTGTCCCAATCCCTTATGCAGAAGTTAATCAGCATCTTCATTCTTTCATCCCTATACTGTCCCAATCCCTTATGCAGGAGTTAATCAGCATCTTCATTCTTTCATCCCTATACTGTCCCAATCCCTTATGCAGGAGTTAACCAGCATCTTCATTCTTTCATCCCTGTGCTGTCCAAATCCCTTATGCAAGAGTTAATCAGCATCTTCATTCTCTCATCCCTATGTCGTCCAAATCCCTTATGCGAGAGTTCACCAGCATCTTCATTCTCTCATCCCTGTGCTGTCCAAATCCCTTATGCAGGAGTTAACCAGCATCTTCATTCTCTCATCGCTGTGTTGTCCAAATCCCTTATGCAGGAGTTAACCAGCATCTTCATTCTCTCATCCCTGTGCTGTCCAAATCCCTTATGCAGGAGTTAACCAGCATCTTCATTCTCTCATCCCTGTGCTGTCCAAATCCCTTATGCAGGAGTTAACCAGCATCTTCATTCTTTCATCCCTATACTGTCCCAATCCCTTATGCAGGAGTTAACCAGCATCTTCATTCTTTCATCCCTATACTGTCCCAATCCCTTATGCAGGAGTTAATCAGCATCTTCATTCTTTCATCCCAATATTCTCTCTTTCATTCATCAATACATTTATCATCGCTGTCTCCTCTTTAATTCTTTTCCTTCCAATATTTTCAGACTTTTCACAATACTTTTTTTTTCAACTTTTCTCGTAAAAAAACTAGTCGACACATTTTAGTTATTTTTTTTGTTTCCAGGAAGTGAAAAAAAAGAACAAACAAAAGACTGAGAGAGAGAGAGAGAGAGAATTTTGCACATTCCCTAAGGTTACAGGAAGTATTGATATTTCTAAAATCCTCCTCCTCCTCCTCCTCCTCCTCCTCCTCCTCCTCCTTCTCCTCCTCCTCCTCCTTCTTCTAGTACTCATCTCTTTCCTCTTCCTCTTCCTCTTTATTTTTATTCTTTTCTTACACACACAAACACACACACACACACACACACACACACACACACACATACACACACACTGGATAGGAAGTGTGTGTGTGTGTGTGTGTGTGTGTGTGTTTAAGATCACCGAGAGTCATACAAAAAAAGAAAGAAAAAGAAAAGAAGAAAGAAAGAAAAAGAAAGAAAAAGAGAGAAGGGAAGAAAAGGGAAAAGTTTAGATCGATGAATCTCTCTCTCTCTCTCTCTCTCTCTCTCTCTCTCTCTCTCTCTCTCTCTCTCTCTCTCTCTCTCTCTCTCTCTCTCTCTCTCTCTCTCTCTCTCTCTCTCTCTCTCTCTCTCTCTCTCTCTCTCTCTCTCTCTCTCAAACTTTCCCTCAATAACTCACAAATTGGCAACTCTCTGGGGCGGTAATTAAAGGACCCTCGAATGGCATCACCGAATAGGGCCAGCCAATCACAGGCCGAGGAAGAATTAAACAGCCAATGACGTGAAGGATGACGTCATTGTTGCTGGGCATTAACCTATTTAAGGGGAGACTCAACCGCCCCAGAGCTTAGTTGCCTTTGTTGCACTTTATAGGGAAGGGGATTTATGTGTCAGTGGGGAGAGAGAGAGAGAGAGAGAGAGAGAGAGAGAGAGAGAGAGAGAAGAGAGATAGATAATACTCTCTCTCTCTCTCTCTCTCTCTCTCTCTCTCTCTCTCTCTCTCTTTCTCTCTTTTTTGGTTATTTTTCTTTATTTCTGTCGATTTATTTCTTCTTCTTCTTCTTCTTCTTCTTCTTCTTCTTCTTCTTCTTCTTCTTCTTCTTCTTCTTCTTCTTCTTCTTCTTCTTCTTCTTTCATTTTATCTTCCTCAATGTTTCCTTACTTTTTTTTCCTCCTCCTCCTCCTCCTACTCCTCCCATCACTTCTCTTTCCCCTCCTTCCTTCCTTCCCCTCCCCTTTCCTTCCCTTCCCTCCATTCCCTCCCTTCCTTCCTTCCCTTCCCTCCTTCCTTCCTTTCCTTCCCTTTCCTTCCCTTCCCTCCCCTCCCTTTCCTTCCCTTCCCTTCCCTTCCTTTCCCTTCCCCTCCCTTCCCCACCCTTCCCTTCCCCTCCCTTCCCTTCCCTTCCCTCCCTTATCCTTGTCAGTAATAGAGTAAAACCGTTATGTGATTAATGATGCAAATTCTCTCTCTCTCAATCTCTCTCTCTCTCTCTCTCTCTCTCTCTCTCTCTCTCTCTCTCTCTCTCTCTCTCTCTCTCTCTCTCAAAATGTGTGTGTATGTGTGTGTGTGTGTGTGTGTGTGTGTGTGTGTGTGTGTGGCTGCAGAGTCGTGATAATTTTAAACTGGATTAACACGAAGAGGAAGATGGAAAGGGGGAAGGTAAAAGGGAATAGAGAAAATAGAGGAGGAGGAAGGGAAGTGAAGGAAGAGAAAGGAAGAGAAAGAAGGAGAGGAGAAGATGGGACAGTGGAGGAGGAGGAGAAAGAAGAGGAGAGGAAGAAGGGAGGAAGATCGAGGAAGGGAAGAAGAGAGAAGGAGGAGGAAGAGAGAGAGAGAAGAGGAAGAGAGAAAAGAGAAGGAAAATGAAAAAGAAAGGAAGGTAGGAAAGGGAAGGAAAACAAATGAGAGAGAGAGAGAGAAAGAGAGAGAGAGAGAGAGAGAGGAATAAGTAAAAAAACCTTCAAAACTCTCTCTCTCTCTCTCTCTTGTTTTCCTTTGAAGTCTTGCATTATGCCTTATCTTGTGTATGAGAGAGAGAGAGAAAACTACAAGCAAACAAGGCTCTTAACCTCTCTCTCTCTCTCTCTCTCTCTCTCTCTCTCTCTCTCTCTCTCTCTCTCTCTCTCTCTCTCTCTCTCTCTCTCTCTCTCTCTCTCTCTCTGCAATTTTCTTTCTGTTCTTATATTCAGAGAAGCTTATTACTGATAAATAATTCGAGAGAGAGAGAGAGTGTGTGAGATGGGATTATGGGAAACTTTACCGGAAAACATAATCTACACACACACACACACACACACACAAAGTCCCATCTGTATATAATTACTCGTGTCTCTCTCTCTCTCTCTCTCTCTCTCTCTCTCTCTCTCTCTCTCTCTCTCTCTCTCTCTCTCTCTCTCTCTCTCTAATTGAACACCTGGGCCCAAAGGTTACCTGGCGCCTGTCCTAATTATCTCACTCAGAGAGGAGAAGAGAGAGAGAATTAGAGAGACGGAGAGAGAGAGAGAATGTATAAGTGAGACAGAGACAGAGAATAAAATTGCACAGAGAGAGAGAGAGAGAGAGAGAGATATGAACAGCTGGGTGGACGCCGATCATTCTTCCAATATATCTTCCTCATTATTTCTCTCCTTTTTCTTCCTCTTCCTCCTCCTCCTCCTCCTCCTCCATTTCCTCTTTCCTCCTCCCATCACTTCTTCCCTTCCTTTCCTCTTCCAAGCTTTTCTTTCTCTCCCTTTTCTTCCTTTTCAACATTTGTCTTTTTCCTTTTCCTCTTTCAATCTTTTCATTCTCTTCCGTCACTTTCCCTTCCCTTCCTTTCCTCCTCCAAACTTTTCTTTCCCTCCCTTTCCTTCCCTTCCATCATTTCTCCTTCCCTTCCTTTCCTCTTCCAAGCTTTTCTTTCTCTCCCTTTCCTTCCCTTCCATCATTTCTCCTTCCCTTCCTTTCCTCCTCCAAGCTTTTCTTTCTCTCCCTTTCCTTCCCTTCCATCATTTCTCCTTCCCTTCTTTTCCTCTCATTTTTCTTTCCCTTTCCTTCCATCATTTCTCCTTCCCTTCTTTTCCTCCTCCAAGCTTTTCTCTCCCTCCCTTTCCTCCTCTTCCATCACTTCTCCTTCCCTTCTTTTCCTCCTCCAATCTTTTCTTTCTCTCCCTTTTTTTCTCTCCCCTTTTTTATACCAATGTTTTTTATTTTTTTTATTTTTTTAAGTTTTCGTTTTAATTTTTACACATTTGTTTATTTTACGTTTAAGGCAAGATCCATTTAAACCTCTCTCTCTCTCTCTCTCTCTCTCTCTCTCTCTCTCTCTCTCTCTCTCTCTCTCTCTCTCTCTCTCTCTCTCTCTCTCTCTCTCTCTCTCTCTCTCTCTCTCTCTCTCTCTCTCTCTCTCTCTCTCTCTCTCTCTCTCTCTCTCTCTCTCTCTCTCTCACTATAATTATTTTCCTCATTCCTTTCCTCCCTCCCTCTTTCCCTCCTCCTCCTCCTCTCCTCCTCTTCCTCTTCAGTTCAGATAGTCTAGTACTTATATTAAAGCCAGGGTGAGAGAGAGAGAGAGAGAGAGAGAGAGCTCTCCTTAGACCAGAAATTAAACACACACACACACACACACACACACACACACACACACCGTCACATAAATTCTCACTGTTCAAGTATTTTCCTCTCTCTCTCTCTCTCTCTCTCTCTCTCTCTCTCTCTCTCTCTCTCTCTCTCTCTCTCTCTCTCTCTCTCTCTCTCTCTCTCTCTCTCTCTCTCTCTCTCTCTCTCTCTCTCTCTCTCTCTCTCTCTCTCTTTAATACTTGTCAAGGTAGGGACACATACATTACTGTGGTCTCTCTCTCTCTCTCTCTCTCTCTCTCTCTCTCTCTCTCTCTCTCTCTCTCTCTCTCTCTCTCTCTCTCTCTCTCTCTCTCTCTGTGATATAATGGTTGGGTCACCGATTTACGAATGAATGCATATTATTATTATTATTATTATTATTATTATTATTATTATTATTATTATTATTATCATTATTATTACTATCATTATCACCATTATCATCATCATCATCATCAACGTCATCCTCTAAGAAGGTTCACGTTTCACAATACATAGATTTTCAAGCATATTTTCGCCCTCCGCCAATATATCTTCATCTACCTCAAATAAACCTCTGAAGAAACTCTCACCGGGAACACTTGCCTTTCCTACACCCGCGGTCACGACCCATCGCCTATTTGCTTGCTGGAGTGGCGGCGAACACTTGTGGCAGAACTGTAATGCCTTGGGTCAGCACAGGCAGCTTAGAATGGTATTATAAGGCACCTTCGCTTCTCACATCAATTACTTTTAAAGGCCAAAGAGGGGGTCAGTTGGGTTATAATGAGTGTTTCTTTAGGTTCACGGTACAGAGGAAGGGTCAGACTACCACCAGGGTCATAAAACTACCCCCTGGAAATGCCCACAACTCCTACGAAAGCCTTGTCAAATTTGTGTTTCTTTAGGTTCACGGTACAGAGGAAGGGTCAGACTACCACCAGGGTCATAAAACTACTTCTGGAAATGCCCACAACTCCTACGAAAGCCTTGTCAAATATGTGTTTCTTTAGGGTCACGGTACAGAGGAAGGGTCAAACTATCACCAGGGTCATAAAACTATCCCTGGAAATGCCCACAACTCCTACGAAAGCCTTATGAAATAGGTGTTTCTTTAGGGTCACGGTACAGAGGAAGGGTCACACTGCCACCAGGGTCATAAAACTACTCCTGGAAATGCCCACAACTCCTACGAAGGCCTTGTCAAATTTGTGTTTCCTTAGGGTCACGGTACAGAGGAAGGGTCACACTGCCACCAGGGTCATAAAACTACTTCTCGAAATGCCCAAAACTCCTACGAAAGCCTTGTCAAATATGTGTTTCTTTAGGGTCACGGTACAGAGGAAGGGTCACACTACCACTAGGGTCATAAAACTACTTCTCGAAATGCCCAAAACTCCTACGAAAGCCTTGTCAAATAGGTGTTTCTTTAGGGTCATGGTACAGAGGAAGGGTCAAACTATCACCAGGGTCATAAAACTACTCCTGGAAATGTCCAAAACTCCTACGAAAGCCTTGTCAAATTTGTGTTTCTTTAGGGTCATGGTACAGAAGAAGGGTCAAACTATCACCAGGGTCATAAAACTACTTCTCGAAATGCCCACAACTCCTACGAAAGCCTTGTCAAATATGTGTTTCTTTAGGGTCACGGTACAGAGGAAGGGTCACACTACCACCAGGGTCATAAAACTACTCCTGGAAATGTCCACAACTCCAACGAAAGCCTTGTCAAATATGTAAACTTGGGCGACGAAATGTCTTTTAATACGCCCCTTATTGTCAGCCTAGCACTGTACAGAAGACGTAGATTGACTCTGGATTGTACTTGCCATTACCTGGAGCGTCACTGTTTCAGGAGGCAGTGTACCCATTTCGACGGACTGGAAGCGTATATTTCCGTTTTGTGTCACAGATTTGCACTCATCTCCTCGCCCCGCCTTCTCGTGGTCTGACAGCCAATCACACAGCCGAGCGCCGAATGTGATGCCAGGTTCTACTTTTTTTTACAGTAGAGGAAACAGTTCAAGGGCAAAAACAAAGGAAATAATAATGAAAAAAACAAAAGCCCGCTACTCACTATACTTGCTGTAAAATTCATCACGTTAATCTGTGCTGAAATTCTACGAGTTTTTATAAATACCACCAGTAGGCTACAGCAATCTACATCTATTTACGCACGAAAACACACAGATAAACACGAAGAGCAACAACCATGACCCCCAGCACTGAAGGCGACCGTCAAGTAGCTATTGTTTCACCCGGTGCTAAACAGTGATAGAGTTCGGAAATTTGGTACCTAGGTGCTGGGTTCCTTTCCCCAACAGACTCAAGGGGCGAGGAGACGAAGATGAGCACCGAGGCCACGCGTAGAAATAGGTTATGCCGGAAATGCTTCCTTTATTTACTCCTCAGTCTTATCCGTCAATTTATCTTCCTCCTCCTCCTCCTCCTCCTCCTCCTCCTCCTTCTTCTCTTCCGTCTTCCTCTGGTATATTTTTATCATCCCAGTTTCCTCTCCTCCCATCATTCATCTTTCTCCCTTATTTACTCTTCCTCCGCTTCTTCCTCCTCCTCCTCCTCCTCCTCCTCCTCCTCCTCCTCCTCTCTTTATCTTCTTATCACACGTCTAATTTCTCACGTCCTCCTTTGAACATTATATCTCTTCCTCCTCCTCCTCCTCCTCCTCCTCCTCCTCCTCCTCCTCCTCTTCCTCCTCCTCTTCCTCCTCTTCCTCCTCCGTTATTTCGACTTTTTTTCATTATTCCTCCTTTCTTATTTCTTCTTCTTCTTCTTCTTGCTCATTTTTCTCTTTCTCTTTCTTTTGTTCGTAACACACACACACACACACACACACACACACACGCACGCACACACACACACGGTGATCAAATATTTGGAAAACAAACAAATAAACAAAGAAATTGCGAGCCGATAGGAAGGTTTGTGTGTTTGTTTGTTTGTTTGTTTGCCTGTTTGTTTATACTTCTGAAATCCCTTCGGGTTTAAAGATTTTTTTTGTGTGTGTGTGTGTGTGTGTGTGTGTGTGTGTGTGTGTGTGTGTGTGTGTGTGTGTGTTCGTGTGTGTGTGTGTGTGTGTGTGTGTGTGTGTGTGTGTGTGTGTGTGTTCGTGTGTGTGTGTGTGTGTGTGTGTGTGTGTGTGTGTGTGTGTGTGTGTGTGTGTGTGTGTGTCCTTTTCTTTCTTTCTTTCTTTCCTTCTTCCTTCCTTTCGTCCTTATCTCTTCCTTCCCTCCTTCCTTCCTTTCTTCCTTCCTTCCTTCTTTCCTTCTTTCTTTTCCTTCTCCTTCCTTCCTTCTCTCTTCCTTCCTTCCTTCCTTTCCTCCTTCCTTCCTTCCTGTAGCCCACTTTCTTCTCCCTTCCTTCTTTCCTTCTTTCGTTTCCTTCCTTCTTATTCGTTTCCTTCCTTCAATATTTTCTTTCTGTTCTCTTTCCTTCCTTCCTTCCTTCCTTCCTTCCTTCTTTCCTTCTTTCTTTTCCTCCCTTCTTTTCCTTCCTCGTTTCCTCCTTCAATATTTTCTTTCTTTTCTCTTTCCTTCCTTTCTTCTTTCCTTCCTTCCTTCCTTCCTTCCTTCCTTCCTTCTTTCCTTCTTTTCTCATTTCCTTCTTCTTCCTCCATTTCTTTCATCTTTCCTTCCTGCCTTCCTTCCTTCCTTCCTTTTTCTCCTCTTCCCTCCTTCCTCTCCTTCTTCCTCTTCGTTTCTTCCTTCACCATTTTCCTTCTTTTGGTTTGGTTTCTTTAAATTCTTTCTTTTCTTTCTTCTTCCCTTTTTCTTTTTTTCTTTTTTCTTTTCTTTTTTATTTAATCTTTCTATTCCTTCACATTAAACACACACACACACACACACACACACACACACACACACACACACACAGTCAACAACTCAACATCTGACATACATTCTCTCTCTCTCTCTCTCTCTCTCTCTCTCTCTCTCTCTCTCTCTCTCTCTCTCTCTCTCTCTCTCTCGTAAGTGGCCCCAAAAGAGGTTTTCCAATGAGCTAAAATGACGGAATCGAGTTAGAGTTCTCTCTCTCTCTCTCTCTCTCTCTCTCTCTCTCTCTCTCTCTCTCTCTCTCTCTCTCTCTCTCTCTCTCTCTCTCTCTCTCTCTCTCTCTCTCTCTCTCTCTCTCTCTCTCTCTCTCTCTCTCTCTCTCTCTAATGTAAGTCAGCAATAAAATTTGCTTCACGGAAAATAAACATATATATATTTTTTTTCAGGAAGAGGAAGAGGAGGAGGAAGAGGAAGAGGAGGAGGTAAGTAGGGTCGGTGCTGTGGTGTTGTCTCAGTTTGTATAAGAGGAGGA
>NW_026112145.1:162500-187500 GCF_024679095.1 Eriocheir sinensis
TCTTCTCTCTCTTTTTCTTTCTCCTCCTTCCTCTTTTCTCTCTCCTCCTCCTCCTCCTCCTCCTCCTCCTCTTCCTCCCTTAATTTTTCATCTTTTTATTTGCCTTTCTCTTACACACACACACACACACACACACACACACACACACACACACACACGCACACACACACACACACACAAAGGGCCAACAAATCATGATCCCATACGATTTCCGCGAGTGTGTGTGTGTGTGTGTGTGTGTGTGTGTGTGTGTGTGTGTGTGTTCTGTCATAATATTAATCCGTGCATATTTTTCAAGGGGAATCCCTTAGAGCTAAATTTATTGATGAGAGAGAGAGAGAGAGAGAGAGAGAGAGAGAGAGAGAGAGAGAGAGAGAGAGAGAGAAGAAGAATGGAGGAGGAGGAGGAGGAGGATGAAGAGGAGGAGGAGGAGGAGGAGGAGGAGGAGGAGGAGGAGGAGGAGGAAGAGGAGGAGGAGGAGGAGGAGGAGGAGGAGGAGGAGGAGGAGGAAATAAGATTGAAGAAGAACAACTAATGATAAAAGGAAGGAAGAAGAGAGAGAGAGAGAGAGAGAGAGAGAGAGAGAGAGAGAGAGAGAGAGAGAGAGAGAGAGAGAGAGAGAGAGAGAGTTTTTCACGGCCGGAATTTGTTTGTTTGTTGGTCTTTTGTTGTGCCGACTAATTGAATTTAGGTTTTTTCTTTTTTTCTTTTTTTCTCTTTTTATCAATTTCTTTTTTTCTTTATTTTTTTCTTCGATTTTATTGTTGTTGTTGTTGTTGTTGTTGTTGTTGTTGTAATTACTCTTCTTTTTCTTCTTCTTCTTCTTCTTCTTTTCTTCTCAGTCTTTTCTCCTTATGTCTTCTTTTCACTTTCCTCCTCTTCCTCCTCCTTCTTTTTTTTCTTCTTCTTCTTCTTCTTCTTCTTCTTCTTCTTCTTCTTCTTCTTCTTCTTCTTCTTCTTCTTCTTCTTCTTCTAAAAAGTAAATACAGAAGAGAAGAAAAAAGAATGAGCAGAAAATATGAATTGGTATATATATTTTTCTTCCTTCCTTTCCTCCTCTTCCTTCTTTTCCTTCCTTTTCTTTTTTCTTCTTTTTTTTCACTTCTTCTTCATATTATTATTATTCATGTTCTTGTTCTTCTTGTTCCTCCTCCTTCTCCTCCTCCTCCGGGAGTTGTGTTAACCTTGTATAATTCTCTAGCAAGGCCCCACCTGGAATACGCCGTGCAGTGCTGGTCTCCTAATTACAAGATAGACATTGAATTACTTGAGAGAGTACAGCGACGCGCTCCGAAAAAGATTCCATCATTGAGGACGCAACCTTACGAAGAACGACTCAACCGACTCGACCTCTTCACGCTGGAAAGGAGACGACTGCGGGGAGACCTGATACAAGTCTTCACGTACCTCAACAAGTCCAGCAATGTTGATCATTCCAAACTCTTCACGCTACAAACTAACCCGAGGACAAGAAACAACGGTAAAACAATGCAAGCCAAGTGATGCAGCACGGATATCGGCAGGAGCTATTTTTCGAACAGCGTCATCCGCCACTGCAACAGCCTTCCTGCAGGAGTGGTTAGTGCGGAAACCATCAACTCCTTTAAGAATCGCATTGACCGTCACTTTGCTGCGTCGGGAGTGAACTGAACGTATCCACGAGTACGTACAGAAGTGCTTTAATCCTTCCCGCTGGTCACTCCTGTGGCTGGCGGACTGATTACAGCACTGAAAGCAGGCAGCCTCGCAGTGAGCCAATAGGCTTTCTGCTGCCTGTTCGTCCATGTTTCCATGTTTCTTTCTCCTCCTCCTCCTCATCATCATCATCATCTTCCTTCAAACATCAAACAAACACACCCTAATTAAGCTTTTTTCACACACACACACACACACACACACACACACACACACACACACACACACACACACACACACACACACACACACACACGGCCCGGTAGCTCAGTGGATAGAGCGTCTGCCTCACACCCAGAAGGACCGGGGTTCGATTCCCCGGCCGGGTGAAGATAAGTTGGGTTTATCTTCCTTCACGTGTAGCCCCTGTTCACCCAGCAGTGAGTAGGTACGCGGCGTCAGGCAAGGAGTTGTGACCTCATTGTCGCGGTGTGTTGTGGGTGAGTGGTCTCAGTCCTGCCCAAAGATCGGTACTACGAGCTCTGTGCTCCTTCGAAGGGGAACGGCTGGCTGTCTGGAGAGACCCGCAGCAGACCAAGAGGTGAATTGCACACACATAGGGGTAAAGTGGGCGGGCGGGGGGCAGGGAGGGCTTCTAGGGGACAGGGGGGCGGGATAGGGGGTGAAAGGGGAGGGGGTTGGATAGGGAGGGGAGGGGGGGACGGTAGGGGTTATATGGAGGGGGGTGTAGGGAGGAGGATTGGATCACACTCTCAGAGGATCGACTCCTAAATGATTGTCTTTAAATTCCTTTGGCAGCGTTTCGGCAAATAAGAAAAAGAAGAAAAAAAATGGGGGTTGGGGAAAGGAATCTAATCGGATGTCTTCAAATAGAGAGGAGAGTGATAAATGCTTTCCTCGTGTGTGTGTGTGTGTGTGTGTGTGTGTGTGTGTGTGTGTGTGTAAGTAAGTAAGTAAGTGCAAGGGCAAGGGGCAAGGCAAGGCAAGGCAAGGCAAGGCAAGTAAGGAGGAGGAGGAGGGAGGAGTGAGTGAGTGAGTGAGTGAGTGAGTGAGTGAGTGAGTGAGTGAGTGAGTGAGTGAGTGAGTGAGTGAGTGAGTGAGTGAGTGAGTGAGTGAGTGTGTGTGTGTGTGTGTGTGTGTGTGTGTGTCTCTCTCTCTCTCTCTCTCTCTCTCTCTCTCCCTTTTTGCTTTCTTCCTCTTTTCGTCTGTTATCTTTTCCTGTAATCACGTTTTTTCATCCTTCCATTTTTATTTCCCTATTATTTTCCTAGTTTTGTTTTTCCTCCTTCCTTCCTTTCCTCCCGACCTCAACCTCTGCTCGCTGGAAATGAGGCGACTGCGCAATGATTTGATATAAGTCTTCATGTAGGTCAGTCGGTGTTTTTCTTTTAGCTGAGTGGTTAGCGTGCTGGGCCCACATCCACCACGCCATGGACAGCGTCGGTTCGAGTCCCCACGCTACCACCTGGGATTTTTCAGTCACCGCCGAGTGGCCAAAAGGTATTATAAAACCTTTTGCCGCCCAAGAACACATATTTGACAAGGCTTACGCAGGAGTTCAGGGCATTTCCACGGGTAGTTTTATGGCCCTGGTGGTAGTTTGACCCTTCTTCTGTACCGTGAACCTAAAGAAACACATATTTGACAAGGCTTACGCAGGAGTTCAGGGCATTTCCACGGGTAGTTTTATGGCCCAGGTGGTAGTTTGACCCTTCTTCTGTACCGTGAACCTAAAGAAACACATATTTGACAAGGCTTACGCAGGAGTTCAGGGCATTTCCAGAGGTACTTTTATGGCCTTGGTGGTAGTTTGACCCTTCTTCTGTACTATGATCCTAAATTAACACCTATAAGACCCCGATTGATGTCCTTTTTGGCCTTTGGAAATTGTTGATGTACAAGCCGAAAGCGTTTAACAATACGGCCCAAGACTACCCACATGCTGTCCTGAAGACCACCCATCAACCCGGACTTTAGAGGAAACCGTCCAGTGAATCAAGAATGAGTTCCGGGGGGCAGCATGAGCCAAGCATTACTGGCGCCACTATAAAAAATTGCCTGCGCCATGACGGGCTTGGGCTGACCATCTGGCCCCTGAAGAAAGCCTACCGGCGCTGTAGGCGGGGATGTAAAAATAAAATATAAAAAAAATATAAAAATAACTACCACTCGAGAACTTCAAAAACCTCTCTGTCGATTCAGCCGCGGCGGTTTAGTCCAGACGTCGGCAGGAACACTTTTCTTTAATCCGAGTCATCCGTCACTGGAACAAGCACCAGCAAATGTAGTTAGCGCGAAAACGACCGATTTTAAGAATAGCATAGATCAGGGGTTCTCAACCACCCTCCACGTGGGATATCAGGGTTCCAGGTGCCGGGGGGGGGGGCAATTTGGTCACAGATTGTCAGACTGCAACATTTGGAATAGTGCCCCTGTGTTGCCTCCAGCTCCCCGGGGACACACAGCTTGCATCAGTGTCCCGCCGCAGTGACCCATCCACCGTGCGCCACATGCTCCTAAACAAAAGGTTCAAAATAGCTTGCCAATAGTTTATATTATTTTCTTTTTTTACGTTCTGCCAATGGCTGGGGCAGGCTTTCTTGGTGGGGCCTGGTGGTCGGCCCCAGCTTGTTATGGCGCAGGCAAGTGTTTATAGTGGCGCTATCTTGCTTGGACCATTCTGCTCCCCGGAGCTCATCTTTGAGCCTCTCTTTTAGAGAGATAATCTAGAGTCCGGGTTGACAGGTGGTCTTCAGGACAGCGTGTGTGTAGTCTGCGGCCACTCGGCGGGGACTCCAGAATTGCCAGCGTGTGGCACCGGGCGGGTCGCGAACCCGCGTCCTCACGTTGTCACCGCCTCCCTTGGCCTCCAGCGACGAGTACCCCCACCCCCCCTCCGGTGAAGGGACGTCTCTGCACTCCCCCCCCTCGTAGGGGACGCGTGCCCTTTTGGGTCAGACAGTCGTGGAAAACGAGCAGGACATCCTGACACGTGGTGAAGGGACGCACCGGGAAAGTGTTGAGAGCCACGGACAGGCTGCGTCACTTCCCGGCGTCAGGACTGGTCCAGACGCTGCCGCCGCCACACACAACGCGTGCGTCAGTACGCTACGGAGGTCACTGCCGCGTGTGACGACCTGATTACATCGCTCAACGCCCAGCCTCGTCATGATCCAGCAGGCTTTCTGTTTCCTGCCTTTCCCTGTTTCCCTGTTTCATCGTCCCCTTCTCTTCCACTTACCTTTTTTTCCCCTTTTTTTGCCCGTCTTCCTCTCTCTCTCTCTCTCCCCTTTTCCTCCTCGTCCCTCCATTTCGCTGATTGATACAAAGGCTTCCATATATTCACTTTTCCTCTCCTGCTTCTCCTCTTTTTTCCTTTCCCTCCATCCTTCGCCTTCCAATCTTCGTTCCATTCTCTCTCTCTCTCTCTTTCTTCCTCTTCCTTCTTCTTCCTCTTCCTTCTCATTATTCTTCTACTTCTCTTTTTCCTTCCTCTACCTCCCTCATTTTCTTTCATTTTTTCCCACTTATCACACTTTCCTTTCTTCCTCTTTTCCTCCTCCTCCTCCTCCTCCTCTTTCTTTCCTTAAATGGCCTCAAATTGCAAAACTTCCTGATACAAAGAGAGCAATAAGATGGAAGGAAGGAAGGAAGGATGGGAAGGGGGGAAGGATGGGAAGGAAGGAAGGAAGGAAGGATGGGAAGGGATGGGATGGATGGGAAGGGATGGGAAGGGAAGGGAAGGGATGGGATGGGAAGGGAAGGGAAGGGAAGGGATGATAAGGGAAGGGAAGGGAAGGGAAGGGAAGGGATGATAAGGGAAGGGAAGGGAAGGGAAGGGATGGGAAGGGAAGGGATGGGATGGGATGGGAAGGGAAGGGAAGAGAAGGGAAGAGAAGGGAAGGGAAGGGAAGGCGAGGGAAGGGAAGGGAAGGGATGATAAGGGAAGGGAAGAGAAGGAAGGGAAGGGAAGGGACAGATATTAAGAGAGATGGGAAGATAATATTTGCTTTTACTTATGGTTAGGGGAGAGGAGGAGGAGGAGGAGGAGGAGGAGGAGGAGGAAGACAGGGGAGGAAAGAGGAGAGAAATTATGGTGGAAATTATGACTTGTTTTTAAGGAGAGGCGAGAGGAGGAGGAGGAGGAAGAGGAGAAGGAGGAGGAGGAAGAGGAGGAGGAGGAGGAGGAGGACATATTTCTGGATAGTTTATGAGGTGAAGGAAAAAAGGAAGGAAGGAAGATTTGCAGGAGGAAAAAGTAGTAGTAGTAGTAGTAGTAGTAGTAGTAGTAGTAGTAGTAGTAGCAGTAGTAATGGTGACCAAAAAGGAGATCAATCTGGTTCTATAATGAGTGTTTCTTTAGGTTCACGGTACAGAGGAAGGGTCAAGCTACCACCAGGGTCATAAAACTACCCCTGGAAATGCCCACAACTCCCACGAAAGCCTTGTCAAATGTGTGTTTCTTAGGTTCACGGTACAGAGGAAGGGTCACACTACCACCAGGGTCATAAAACTACCCCTGGAAATGCCCACAACTCCCACGAAAGCCTTGTCAAATATGTGTTTCTTAGGTTCATGGTACAGAGGAAGGGTCACACTACCACCAGGGTCATAAAACTACCCCTGGAAATGCCCGCAACTCCCACGAAAGCCTTGTCAAATATGTGTTTCTTAGGTTCACGGTACAGAGGAAAGGTCAAACTATCACCAGGGTCATAAAACTACCCCTGGAAATGCCCACAACTCCCACGAAAGTCTTGTCAAATATCTGTTTCTTAGGTTCACGGTACAGAGGAAGGGTCACACTACCATCAGGGTCATAAAACTACCCCTGGAAATGCTCACAACTCCCACGAAAGTCTTGTCAAATATGTGTTTCTTAGGTTCACGGTACAGAGGAAGGTTCAAACTACCATCAGGGTCATAAAACTACCCCTGGAAATGCTCACAACTCCCACGAAAGTCTTGTCAAATATGTGTTTCTTAGGTTCATGGTACAGAGGAAGGGTCAAACTACCACCAGGGTCATAAAACTACCCCAGGAAAGGCCCACAACTCCCACGAAAGTCTTGTCAAATATGTGTTTCTTAGGTTCATGGTACAGAGGAAGGGTCAAACTACCACCAGGGTCATAAAACTACCCCAGGAAATGCCCGCAACTCCCACGAAAGCCTTGTCAAATATGAGTGCTTGGAGATCATTCAGGTTCTAATGAGTGTGTTTTAGGTTCATGGTATACGGAAGAAGGGTCACCTTACCGCCAGGGTCATTAAACTACCCCGGGAAATGCCCACAACTCCTACGAAAAATCAGGCAATGGAAAGGAGGGGAAGGGAAGGAAAGGGAAGGGAAGGGAAGGGAAGGGAAGGGAAGGTTAATAAGGGGATGTCGGGGAAGGGAAAGGAAGGGAAGGGAAGGGAAGGAAGGAAGGAAGGAAGGTTAATAAGGGGATGTCAGGAAAGGAAAGGAAGGAAGGAAGGAAGGAAGGGAAGGGAAGGGAAGGTTAATAAGGGGATGTCGGGGAAGGGAAAGGAAGGGAAGGGAAGGGAAGGGAAGGGAAGGGAAGGGAAGGTTAATAAGGGGATGTCGGGGAATGGAAAGGAAGGGAAGGAAGGAAGGAAGGAAGGAAGGTTAATAAGGGGATGTCGGGGAAGGAAAGGAAGGAAGGAAGGGAAGGAAGGAAGGTTAAGGGATGTCAGGGAAGGAAAGGAAGGGAAGGAAGGAAGGAAGGAAGGAAAGGAAGGAAGGTTAATAAGGGGATGTCGGGGAAGGGAAGGAAGGAAGGAAGGAAGGAAGGAAGGAAGGTTAATAAGGGGAAGAAAGGGAAGGAAGGAAGGAAGGAAGGAAGGAAGGAAGGAAGGAAGGTTAATAAGGGATGTCGGGGAAGGAAAGGAAGGAAGGAAGGAAGGGGAAGGAAGGAAGGAGAGGGAAGGGAAGGAAAGGAAAGGAGAGGGAAGGGAAGGGAAGGGAAGGGAAGGGAAGGGATGGGAAGGGAGGGTAAGCATGGGAGAGCGAACTGATTACCGGATATGTGTGTCTGGGCTGCGAAATATTTAATGATACCACGCACAACATGATGCAAGGGAGTCTGGCGCTGAGAACCCACATATACTTTTAGGAAGGGAGGAAGGAGGGAGGGAGAAGGAGGAAGGAAGAGGAGGGAGGGAAGGAAAGAAGGAAGGAAGGGAGGGAGGAGGTAAAGGAAGAAAGGAAAGGTAGAATGATGGAAGGAAGGAAGGAAGGAAGTAAGGAGGGAGGGAGAGAGGGAGGAAAGAAAGGAAGGAAGGGAGAGAAGGAAGGAAAGGAAGGGCAGAATGAGGGAAGGAAGGAAGGAAGGAAGGAAGGAAGGAAGGAAGGAAGGAGGGAGAGAGGGAGGAAAGAAAGGAAGGAAGGGAGAGAAGGTAGGAAAGGAAGGGCAGAATGAGGGAAGGAAGGAAGGAAGGACGGAAGGAAGGAAGGAAGGGAGAGAGGGAGGAAAGAAAGGAAGGAAGGGAGAGAAGGAAGGAAAGGAAGGGCAGAATGAGGGAAGGAAGGAAGGAAGGAAGGAAGGAAGGAAGGAGGGAGAGAGGGAGGAAAGAAAGGAAGGAAGGGAGAGAAGGAAGAAAGGAAGGGCAGAATGAGGGAAGGAAGGAAGGAAGGAAGGGAGGGAGAGAGGGAGGAAAGAAAGGAAGGAAGGGAGAGAAGGAAGGAAAGGAAGGGCAGAATGAGGGAAGGAAGGGAAGGGAAGGGAAGGGAAGGAGGAAAAGAAGAAAGAAGAGAAATAAAACAAAACAAAAAGCGGCCGGCGAACACTGGGCCCCTGTCTCACGCAGCTCCGCCAGATTATCGTATTCACCACAACGTATCAATCATCTTTAAGCCTCAAACTCTCGTACCTACACCAATATCGCCAGCAAATCATCAAAGTTAGCATCAAAACTGTTATTTATCGATGTGTGTTCGTTTTTTGCTATAGTTATCGGCCAGAAACTACGGAAATGCAATGCCATGAGTACGATAATTTGCCAAAGCTGCTTCCCCGTGCTCCAAAAGGGTCTCCTATCGCACGCCCCCAGCCGCCGCCTTCGCTCGCTTCAGCATCGTAAAAAATTCTTCACACCGTCGCTACGTCTATTATCTAAGGCCGCAGATAAGGTTAGTTGGGCTCTCAGGCGTGTTTTGTGCTTTGTGGAGGATAAGGTAGGGGAGGAGAGGGAGGGAAGGGAAGGGAAGGGAGGGGGAAAGGAAGGGAAGGGAAGGAGTGGAAATGGAAGGGAGGGAGAGGAAAGGGAAGGGAAGGGAAGGGAAGGGAAGGGAAGATGAGGAAAGGGAAGGAAAGGAGTGGAAATGGAAGGGAGGAATTGGAAGGGAAGGAAGAGAGGAAAAGGGAAGGGAGGAATTGGAAGGGAAGGGAAGGAAAGGGAAGGGATGGAAAGGGAAGGGAAAATAAGGAAAGGGAAGGAAAGAAGAGGCAATGGAAGGGAGGAAAGGGAAGGGAAGGGAAGGGAAGGGAAGGAACGGGAAGGGAAGGGAAGGGAAGGGAAAGAAAGGGAAGGAAAGATAAGGGAAGGGAAGAGAAGGGAAAGAAAGGGAATGAAAGATAAGGGAAGGGAAGGGAAGGGAAGGGAAGGGAAAGAAAGGGAAGGAAAGGGAAGGGAAGGGAAGGGAAGGGAAGGGAAGGGAAAGAAAGGGAAGGGAAGGGAAGGGAAGGGAAGGGAAGGGAAGGAAAGATAAGGGAAGGGAAGGGAGGGGAGAAGGAAAGATAGAGAGGGAAGAAAGGGAAGGAAGAAAGAAAGATAAAGGGAAGGAAGGAAAGGGAAGGGAAGGACGAAAGGAAGAAAGGAAGGGAAGGGAGAGAGGTCCTAGGATTCATGGCGGCAGGGAGCCCATCACGCCGGGTCAGGTCCAGTGTGACATCAGAGTTACCACAGTTTACCTTCTCCAGGTGTCTACAGCTACAAACTTATCGACCAGGCAGATAAGGAGGATTAACAACTGGATGGATTGCGCGCCGAATTCTCAGACCAACGGACTGTACTTGTAAGGAACAGGAGTCTAATCGATCTATTGCCCATAACCAGTTTTTGTCTGCAAGAATTTTAGACACAAAACAATAACAGCGCGCACTCGTCGATAACTACCAATGTTCACACAGCAGAGAACAGGCGGCGAGGCAACCCGAGTCTACTAAGATGATTGAGGGAGTGTTCAATTAGGGGGAAATAGAGCGGCATATGTTCTTTTCCTTCCTTTTCTTCTCCTTCCCTGTCCTTCCCTTCCCTTTCCTCCCTTCCTTTCCCGTAACCAGGACTTCAAAACAGGCAAGGCGAACACATCCAGGGTCCCAGTACACTCCTTCTCTTCCCCTTTCCCTTCCTTCAACCTCGGCCGTTACTCTCAAAACTTTAAGACACACACACACACACACACACACACACACACACACACACACAGTCAGTAAGGCTTTGGTGGAGGTTGTTGTGTTAGTATTTCCATGGGTAGTGTTATGAGCCTGGTGATAGTTTGACAAGGCTTTGGTGGAGGTTGTTGTGTTAGTATTTCCATGGGTAGTGTTATGAGCCTGGTGATAGTTTGACAAGGCTTTGGTGGAGGTTGTTGTGTTAGTATTTCCATGGGTAGTGTTATGAGCCTGGTGATAGTTTGACAAGGCTTTCGTAGAGATGGGGCCGTGGGAAGCTTTTGTTGTGGAGGTCCAGTGTGTCAGAATTTGGATGTGGCTATCTCCCTCCCTTCCCTCCCTCCCATGTTCTCTCACCCAGACCCTTCAGCCTCCAGTAGGGGTTTCCTTCACCCAATTATAAGGACTTCGAGGTACTCTTGGGAACACGACGGGCCACGAAGATGATACCAGCGTTGGGGGAAGAGTCAAATGTTAGACCTCTCAAGTGACTTAGGCCAACATATCGTATATTGACCTCTGTGTTTGTTCTTCTGTTTTTCTTCTTCCTTTTCCTTCCTCTGTCTTCTCCTCCCTCTATACCTCTTCCTCTTCTTCTTCCTCCTCCTCCTCAATCTTATGCTTCTCTCCTACCTCTTCCTCTTCTTCTTCCTCCTTCTCAATCTTCTGCTCCTTCTCTTCCTCTTCCTAATCTTACTCCTCTTCCTCTTCTTCTTCTTCCTCTTCCTCAATCTTCTGCTCTTTCTCTACCTCTTCCTCTTCCTAATCTTACTCCTCCTCCTCTTCTTCTTCCTCCTCAATCTTCAGCTCCTTTTCCTCTTCCTCTTCTTCCTCCTCCTCCTCCTCCATCTCCAGCTCCTTCTCTTCCTCCTTCATTTCTTCCTGGTCTGCTTTTTATGTTTCCTTCTCTTTCTTACCTCTCATTTCCTTCCTCCTCCTCCTCCTCCTCCTCCTCCTCCTCTTCCTCTTCCTTCTCCTCCTCCATACATCATATTTGGAAAAGCTTTTAGTCCGACCAAACTTGCTGCAGTCTCTCCTTCCGATGCAGAAGAAAACGGAGGCACTGAAAGCCAAGTTAATGAAAACGGGAAATGGTGAAGCATTCTCTCTCTCTCTCTCTCTCTCGTCTTATTAAAGTTTTAGAAATTGGAAAAAAGACGAAAAGAGACTATTATGAGAGAGAGAGAGAGAGAGAGAGAGAGAGAGAGAGAGAGAGAGAGAGAGAGAGAGAGAGAGAGAGAGAGATTCATCCGTACATCTTTTTTTGACTTCTAAGTTATTCCAAGTTCATCATTGTGATAATTTATGCGTGAAACTTTTAGTCACGGAATGAAACTTTGAAACATAACGAAACTGAAACTGTGGAAGAGAATATATATGTAAAGCAGAATGTAATTAAAGTACAATGAATCTATGCAAGAAAAACTGAAACTATGGTATTTTTTCAAGCAAGGGAGGCGGCTCAAGGGAAGAACACAAAAACATCAACATACAAGCCCGCCTGGCGATGCTCCGGGAAAGGAAAACAAAGCGAGTGGTCAAAAGAGAGGTCAGTTTCCGGAGGCGAGGCGTCCTGGTACTCTCCTCCTGAAAGCGTTCAAGTCGCAGGCAGGAGGAAATACAGACGAAGGAAGGATGTTCATGAGTTTGCTAGCGGAAGGGATGAAAGAATGAAGATGCTGGTTAACTTTTGCATAAGGGATTTGGATAGCATAGGGATGAAAGAGTGAAGATGCTGGTTAACTCTTGCATAAGGGATTAGGATGTCATTGGGATGGAAGAATGAAGATGCTGGTTAACTCTTGCATAAGGGATTTGGACAGCATAGGGATGAAAGAATGAAGATGCTGGTTAACTCTTGCATAAGGGATTTGGACAGCATAGGGATGAAAGAATGAAGATGCTGGTTAACTCTTGCATGAGAAATCAGGATAGCATAAGGATGAAAGAATAAAGATGCTGGTTGACTCTTGCATAAGGGATTTGGATAGCATTGGGATGAAAGAATGAAGATGCTGGTTAACTCTTGCATAAGGGATTTGGACAGCATAGGGATGAAAGAATGAAGATGCTGGTTAACTCTTGCATAAGGGATTTGGATAGCATAGGGATGAAAGAATGAAGATGCTGGTTAACTCTTGCATAAGGGATTTGGATAGCATTGGGATGAAAGAATGAAGATGCTGGTTAACTCTTGCATAAGGGATTTGGATAGCATAGGGATGAAAGAATGAAGATGCTGGTTAACTCTTGCATAAGGGATTTGGATAGCATGAGGATGAAAGAATGAAGATGCTGGTTAACTCTTGCATAAGGGATTAAGATAGCATAGGGATGAAAGAATGAAGATACTGGTTAACTTTTGCATAAGGGATTTGGATAGCATAGGGATGAAAGAATGAAGATGCTGGTTGACTCTTGCATAAGGGATTTGGATAGCATAAGGATGAAAGAATGAAGATGCTGGTTAACTCTTGCATGAGAAATCAGGATAGCATAAGGATGAAAGAATAAAGATGCTGGTTAACACTTGCACAAGGGATTAGGATAGCATTGGGATGAAAGAATGAAGATGCTGGTTAACACTTGCATAAGGGATTAGGATAGCATTGGGATGAAAGAATGAAGATGCTGGTTAACTCTTGCATAAGGGATTTGGATAGCATAGGGATGAAAGAATGAAGATGCTGGTTAACTCTTGCATAAGGGATTAGGATAGCATAGGGATGAAAGAGTGAAGATGCTGGTTAACTCTTGCATAAGGGATTTGGACAGTATAGGGATGAAAGAATGAAGATGCTGGTTAACTCTTGCATGAGAAATCAGGATAGCATAAGGATGAAAGAATAAAGATGCTGGTTAACTCTTGCATAAAGGATTACGATATCATTGGGATGGAAGAATGAAGATACTGGTTAACTTTCGCATAAGGGATTTGGATAGCGCAGCGCGAGAATTAAACCAGAAATTAAGTAGAGCGAAACAGTAAAAGAGAACTAAACCCCAAATGGAGAGGGTCGGGGCTGTGAAATGGAAACTCGGAAATGAAAGGAACATGCGAAACAGGAGTTAATACGTAAAAAAGAACGAGACTGCGAATAAGAACATAAAAATCGTATTCGTCTAAAGCTCCCGGACACAGTGGAGGTAAAACAGTGGTAGTCTTTGCCGGCTCAGTGATGGCTTATTTTGTTGCCTCGTGGAAGTCTAAAGTGAGGAGACTGTGAAGGGAGGATGAAATATTACCAAGTTGACGTGCTGGCTGGAATTGATGGTGGGGAGAGATAGATAGAGAGAGAGAGAGAGATCTCCTTCCTTCCTTCCTTCCTCTCTCTCTCTCTCTCTCTCTCACTCTCTCTCTCTCTCTCTCTTCCTTTTACTTCCCTTTCTTCTCTCTCTATCTCTCTTCCTTACTTTCCTCTTCCTTCTCTCCTTTCCCTTCTCTCCCTTCCTCCTTTTCATCTCTTTCAATCTTTCTTCATTTTTCTATTTTCCTTCCTCTCCTTTTTCCTTTCCATCTTCTTCTCTTTCATCTTTTCCTTTCCTATTCCGCTTCCACCTTTCTTTTCCTTCCCTTCCCTTCCTTTCCCTTATCTTCCCTTCCTTTCCCTTCCCTTCCCTTCCCTTCCCTTCCATTCCCTTCCCTTCCTTTCCTTCCCCTTCCCTTCCCTTCCCTTCCCTTCCCTTCCCTTCCTTTCCTTCCCCTTCCCTTCAATTCCCTTCCCTTCCCTTCCATTCCCTAACCTTCCTTCCTTCCCTCTTCCCTTCCTTCCTTCCTTCCTTCTTCCTTCCTTCCCTTCCTTCCCTTCCTTCCTTCCTTCCTTCCTTCCTTCCTTCCTTCCCTTCCCTTCCTTCCTTCCTTTCCCTTCCTTCTCCTTCCCTTCCTTCCTTCAACTTCCTTCCCTTCCTTTCCTTCCTTCCTTTCCCTTCCTTCCATTCCCTCTCTACTTCCTTCCTTTCCCTTCATAACCTTCCTACATCGGGGAAGCGTCAGAATTAGCCACAAGGGAACGGGATAGGGTTAAACTCGCTCTCTGCAACAGGAACCCCTTTCGTGAACACTGCTGCGAGGAAGGGAATGAAGAGGGAGCGTAGGGAAGGGGATCTGAACACTTTTAAGGGGAGCACATGAGGAGAATCTGATCCTTTGTTGATGAAAGTTGAAATATGGTTGAAAAAGTGTGTACATGTCTCGAACTTGTATAGAACGCGACTGAAAAGAGTATAGAGTCTGAAAGGTTGGTAGAAGTGTTAAAAGGTGTGTAGAATGGGATCTGAACCTTTTTAGAGACAGCACATTAATAGAGTTGGATCCTGTGTTGACGAAAAATTGAAATATGGTTGAAAAAGTGCTATTGTGACCTGAAGGAGCATAGAAACTGATTGAAAAAGTTATAGAAGGCGTAGAAAGGCTTGTAGAACAGGATCTGAACCCTTATAAAGAGAGACCATAACTAAAGTCCGATTCTTTATTGACTAAAAGTAGAAATATGATCCAAAAATTTACTATGACCCGAAGATTTATATGGAAGGTGTTTGAAAGGATTATAGATTGAAAACTTAATATGAAAAACGTAATTGGGTGTGTAGAATGGGATCTGAACCCTTTTAAATACAACACATTAAAAGAATTCGATCCTTTGTTGACTAAAAGTAGAAATATGATCCAAAAAGTTTTACTATGACCCGAAGATTTATATGGAAGGTGTTTGAAAGGATTATAGATTGAAAACTTAATATGACATCCTTTGTTGACTAAAAGTAGAAATATGATCCAAAAAGTTTTACTATGACCCGAAGATTTATATGGAAGGTGTTTGAAAGGATTATAGATTGAAAACTTAATATGACAAACGTAATTGGGTGTGTAGAATGGGATCTGAACCCTTTTAAATACAACACATTAAAAGAATTCGATCCTTTGTTGACTAGAAGTTGAAATATGATTGAAAAAGTAAGATTGTGAAATGAAGATGAATAGAAAGTGATTGAAAAAGTTATAGAAGGCGTAGAAAGGCTTGTAGAATGGGATCTGAACCCTTATAAAGACAGCACATTAGAAGAATTCGATCCTTTATTGACTAGAAGTTGAAATATGATTGAAAATTAAGATTGTGACCAGAAGATGCATAGAAATTGATTGAAAAACTTATAGAAGGCGTAGAAAGGCTTGTACAATGGGCTCTGAACACTTATAAAGAGAGACCATCAGTAGAGTTTGATCCTGTGTTGACGAAAAGGTGAAATATACAAAAAAAAAAGAGAAATATATTGAAGGAAAACACGGAAGGTAAATTATTTAAAGATACAAACAGAAAAAAAAAGAAGAATCAGGAAGGAAAAATAAAAATAAAAGAAAGTAGAACACGAAGTAGAAGGAGAATAGAGAGATTAAAGGAGAAAGAGAAAACATGGAAATGCAGGCAACAGAAAGCCTATTGGCTCATTACGAGGTCGCCCGCTTGGGTGATTTAATCTGCTCGACCGCCACTTGGGGCTTGGTGAGCAGATGAAAGCACCTCGATATTGAGGAGCAGATGGAAGCCCCTCGATATTCAGTTTACTCCCGACGCAGCGAAATGACGGTCGATTCTATATTTGAAGGAGTTGATGGTATTCGCATTTACTACTTCTGAGGGAAGATTGTTCCAGTGGCGGATGACTCGGTTTGAAAAGAAACTCCTTCCAATGTCTGTACGTGTTACATCGACTCGACTGAATGGGTAAACCGTTATTTCTAGTTCTTGAGTTGGTTTGCAGTTCAAAGAATTTGGAGTAATCGACGTTATTGAACTTTTTTAGATACTTGAAGACTTGAATCATATCCCCTCGTAGGCGTCTTTTCTCCAATGTAAAGAGATTGAGTCGCTTGAGTCGTTCCTCGTACGGTTGAATCCTGAAGGTTGGAATCATCTTTGTAGCGCGTCGCTGAATCCTTTCCAGTAAAGCAATGTTCTTTCTGTAATTGGGAGACCAGAACTGCACTGCATACTCGAGGTGCGGTCTTACCATGGAATTATACAAGGCTAGCATCACGTCTGGTGTTTTACACTCGAAGTTCCTCGCTATGAACCCGAGCATAGTGTTGGCCTTGTTGTATGCTTTTTTACAGTGATTCGCGTGTTTCAGGTCACTGCTGATAGTGATTCCAAGATCCTTTTCCTCCTGCATCGCTTGCAGAGGTCTCCCATTCATGATGTATGTATGGTTACTATTTTGGGACCCAATGAAGAGGAGGAGGAGGAAGAGGAGGAGGAAGAGGAGGAGGAGGAAGAAGGGGAAAATGACAAAGAGAAAGAGATAAGTGTAGAAATTATTAGAGAGAGAGAGAGAGAGAGAGAGAGAGAGAGAGAGAAAAGAGGAGGGAAGCTGCAGATAAACTCCTCTAATGAATCGTAAAGGGGCGAGGGAAGAGAGAAAAGGAGGAGGAGGAGGAGGAGGAGGAGAAGGAGGAGGAGGAGGAGGAGGAGGAGAAGACATATATGATTTTAATAAATGAGAAAATGCACTAATAATAATAATAATAATAATAATAATAATAATAATAATAATAATAATAATAATAATAATAATAATAATAATAATAACAATAATAATAATAATAATAATAATAATAATAATAATAATAATAATAATAATAATAATAATAATAATAATAATAGAGAGAGAGAGAGAGAGAGAGAGAGAGAGAGAGAGAGAGAGAGAGAGAGAGAGAGAGAGAGAGAGAGAGAGAGAGAGAGAGAGAGAGACTGTGTACACACCTGTTGTACAAACATTTACAGTTACACACACACACACACACACACACACACACACACACACACACACACTGAAAATGAAAATAAGGAGAAAGATGATCATGAGAGAGAGAGAGAGAGAGAGAGAGAGAGAGAGAGAGAGAGAGAGAGAGAGAGAGAGAGAGAGAGAGAGAATATGATGTAATTGCTTTAATTAATCTTACGTTTCTCCAGACTTCCGGTATGAGAGAGAGAGAGAGAGAGAGAGAGAGAGAGAGAGAGAGAGAGAGAGAGAGAGAGAGAGAGAGAGAGAGAGAGAGAGAGAGAGAGAGAGAGAGAATTTACATAGATTTACATAGACAATCAGAAAACACAGACCCCATGGTATTGTCTAGGTGGTATTTCCATTAAACCTAAGTGATTCTACATTGATCAGAAGGCTCCTAAACGTTGCATTTCAACTCTAGTTAATATTAAGTTCAAGGAAGTGACGGTCGAGCTTGTTTTTTGAAGGAGTCAATCGTGTTACACTGGACCACTGATGGTGGAAGCTTATTCCATTCTCGCACTACAACGTTGGTGAAGAAAAATTTGGTGCAGTCTGAATTTACTTGTCTACATTTGAGTTTTGTGCCATTGTTCCTTGTTCGCAAAGTGTCATCGATCATAAACAATGTTGTTCTGTCTACATTCGTGAAACCATTAAGTATTTTAAAACATTCGATCAGTTTTCCTCGGAGGCGACGTTTCTCAAGAGAGAACATGTTAAGGGTGGAAAGCCTTTCTTCGTAGGATTTGTTGCGCAAAGAAGGGATCATTTTTGTTGCCCGACGCTGAACACCTTCTAATTTAGCAATATCCTTTGCATGGTGGGGAGACCAAAACTGTACCGCATATTCCAAGTGGGGTCTCACTAAACTATTGTAGAGCGGGAGTATTACATCTTTATTCTTGAATAAAAAGTTTCTTTTAATGTAGCCCAAAATTCTGTTCGCTTTATTTGCTGCATCGATGCGTTGCTGTGAGAATTTGAGGTTTGACGCGATTTTGACCCCCAAGTCCTTAACGCATTGAACGCTTGTGAGTTTAACGCCGCGCATTTCGTAATCGAACTTCTTATTTCTTGTTCCAACTTGAAGGACCTGGCACTTGTCTACGTTAAAGGGCATCTCCCATCTATCCGACCAAGCTGAAATTTTGTGCAAATCCTCTTGGAGGCTTTGCCTGTCTTCGTCAGTGAGAACCGAGTTACCAATCTTTGTGTCGTCTGCAAATTTACTAATGCGATTATTGAGTCCAACATCCACGTCGTTGATGTAAATAATGAAGAGCACTGGGCCAAGAACCGAGCCCTGAGGGGCGCCACTAGTGACCGGCGCCCACTCTGAGTTAAATCCGTCAATCACCACTCTTTGTTGTCTGTTGCTCAACCAATTCGCGATCCATTGGTTTACTTGACCGTCAATGCCTATTTGCTTTAATTTATAAAGTAATTTATGATGTGGGACTTTATCAAACGCTTTCTGGAAATCAAAATAGAATACGTCCACTGATTTGGTTACATCATAAACTGAGAAGAGGTCGTTATAAAAGGTCAGTAGGTTTGATAGGCAGGATCTTTTGTTAGGGAAGCCATGTTGTGAATCCCCAATTAATGAGTGGCTCTAATTATGCTCTCAAGTAGCTTGCCTACAACTGAAGTCAAGCTAATGAGCCTGTAATTACCTGGTATTTTTTTGTCTCCATTCTTAAAAATCGGTGTCACGTTAGCCTTTTTCCAATCCGATTCCAACCAGAGAGAGAGAGAGAGAGAGAGAGAGAGAGAGAGAGAGAGAGAGAGAGAGAGAGAGAGAGAGAGAACTAATAGAAAAAAATGCTTTCACATGGAAAAAACAAAAATATGGAGTGAAAAATTAAATCAAAAGAGAAAAAAAAGGAAAAAAAAAGAAAGGTAACAATTGAAAGTCCGAAAACATACGAGTTTGTTAGGTTTGTGCGTTTGTTTGTGTGTTTGTTTTTACTCTGTTACTGTGTGTGTGTGTGTGTGTGTGTGTGTGTGTGTGTGTGTGTGTGTGTGTGTGTGTGTGTGTGTGTGTTTTGTGGTGTGCTACGTACGTCTCTCTCTCTCTCTCTCGCTCTCGCTCTCTCTCTCTCTCTCTCTGGTACACTTTTGAATAACTTCCTTCGTCTATATTTTCATCTTAATCTCAAGTTCAGGAAGGAGAATTTATAGGGGAGAAGGGAGAGAAGGAAGGAGAGAAGGATGGGAAGGGAAGGGGGAAGGGAAGAAGGGAGAGAGGGAAGGGAAGGGAAGAAGGGAGAGCAGGGAGAGAGGGAAGGGAAGGGAAGGGACGGGAAGGGAGGCCAGTGAGAGAGGGAAGGGAAGGAGAGAAGGAAGGGAAGGGAAGGAAGGGAAGAAGAAACAAAGAGAAATGAGGGAGAGACGAGGAAGAAGGGAGACAGCAGGGAATGAGGGAAGAGATGGAAGGAGGGAAGGAAGAGAAGAAGAGAAGGAAGGGAAGAGGCAATATGCTAGAGGAAGGGAAGAGGAGGAGGAGGAGGAGGAGGAGGAGGAGGATCTTGTTATCTTTACTTATAACTTCTGAACAACTTCCTTCGTCTGTATTTTCAACCTCAATCTCAGTTTCAAGAAGAAGGATATTCAGATTTGTACCTCAAGATTACAATAGTATCCCCTCTTGCATTTTGTTCCTTATACCATTTACTCCTGAACAACTTTCCTTCGAGTGTATTTTCAACTTGGATCGCAGTTTTAAGGAGAATATTAAGTTTTGTTCCTCTTGAGTTTAAATCTTCCTAAAATCAAGTTTTAATTTCAGTCTTTCATCCAAATCTTCGTCCTAGAATTTAATACGCCTTGGTTCCCGTGTCTTGAGCGTCGGTCTTGCAGTCAAATCTTGTAGTATATGTCTGTCTGTTGTCCGTCCGTCTGTTATGAATTCCCTGTTTGCCTGTCTGTCTGTGTAGGTCTGTCCGTATTTATGTCTGTCTGTCTATCTGTCTGTCATTGTCTGTTCATTTTGCCTGTCTATGTCTCTGCGCTCTATCGGTTTCCCCCTTTCTGTCTGTCTATCTATCTGCCTGTCTGTCTGTCTGTCATTGTCTGTCATTTTGCCTGTCAGTCTCTCTACTTTCTATCGTTTCTCCCTGTCTGTCTGTATCTGTGTCCGTCTGTCTGTCTGTCTGTCTGTCTGTCTGTCTGTCTGTCTATCTATCTATCTGTCTGTCTATCATTGTCTGTCATTTTGCCTGTCTATCTCTCTGCTTTCTCTCGTTTCTCCATGTCTGTCTGTATCTGTGTCCCTCTGTCTGTCTGTTGATCTGTCTATTTTGTGACCCTGAATGAGGTCTGTTAATGACAGTCTCTATTAATGGCCGTCAAGGTTGGATCGTTGCAATAATGAGAGGGATATGCACGGGGGGGGGGGGCGGGGGGAGGAGAGAGAGAGAGAGAGAGAGAGAGAGAGAGAGAGAGAGAGAGAGAGAGAACACTATAGCCCTACAGAGGGTGCTTGCGGGCCGGCATGTGTGTAGTCTTGGGCCACTCTGCGGGGTACTGAAAATATTGTGTGTGTGTGTGTGTGTGTGTGTGTGTGTGTGTGTGTGTGTGTGTGTGTGTGTGTGTGTGTGTGTGTGTGTGTGTGTGTGTGTGTGTGTGTGTGTGTGTGTGTGTGTGTGTGTGTGTGTGTGTGTGTGTGTGTGTGTGTGTGTGTGTGTTCCCTCTCTCTCTCTCTCTCGATCCTCCCTTCACATACTCTCACACTTTAACGCTATCCTCCTCCTCCTCCTCCTCCTCCTCCTCCTCCTCCTCCTCTTCTTCCTCCTCCTCCTCCTCCTCCTCCTCTTCCTCCTCCTCCTCCTTATGTCCCTTTTTCATCTCTCTTCCCCTCTTCCAGCATATTGTCTCTTTCCTTCCTTCTCTTCCCTTCCTTCTCTTCTTCTTCCTTCTCTTCTCTTCCTTCCCTCCTTCCTTCTCTTCCTTCATTCCCTGCCGTCTCCCTTCTCTCTCTTCTCTCCCTCATTTCTCTTCCTTTCTTCGTCCCTCCCTTCCCTTCCCTTCCTGCCTTCCTTCTCTTCTCTTCCTTCCTTCCTTCTCTTCTCTCCCTTCTCTTCTCTTCTTCTTCTCTTCTCTTCTTCTTCTTCTTCTCTTCTTCTCTTCTTCTCTTCTCTTCTCTTCTTCTTCTTCTCTTCCTTCCCTTCCCTTCCCTTCCCTTCCCTTCCCTCCCTTTCCTTCCCTTCCCTCTCTCACTGCTCTCCCTTCCCTTCCCTCCCCTTCCCTTCCTCTCTCTCCCTTCCCCTCTCTCTCTCCCTTTTCTTCTTCAGCACAAACATTCTCCCTTAATTAACGTCAAATTAATCTGATAATTACTTCTAGAGTCATTAAGACCACCACCACTACTACTACTACTACTACTACTACTACTACGTCTACCACTAAACTCGTATCTACTTATGAACAAGGGTTATGTAGCGAGGCGGCAGGCTTCACAAACAGACCTTATCAAGTTCGTGTTCTAAAACGTTTTGGCGCGTCAGTTCACCCATTTTAAAAGCTTTTCGTATACGTTCCTGGGTGTTTTATGGACTGTTTTGTGACCCTGGTGATAGTTCTACACGGCTTCTGCGCCTTGGACGGGAGAGTTGCCCATGGACGCCCGGTTAACCCCTTGAATGTGGCTTTCCTACAGGTAGACCTCACCAAGCTATTGAAATGGAGCTAAAAGTGGCTGCTACAATTCAGTGAAGAAAAATGTAAAGTCCTGCACCATGGGAGGGGATATCCAGCACACCAACACCACATGGGAAACACTCCACTATCCACCACAGAGGCAGAGAAAGACCTGGGAGTGTATGTTACCAGGCTACCAGTGAAGGGATATCCAGCACACCAGCACCCCATGGGAAACACTCCACTATCCACCACAGAGGCAGAGAAAGACCTGGGAGTGTATGTTACCAGGCTACCAGTGAAGGGATATCCAACACACCAATACCACATGGGAAACACTCCACTATCCACCACAGAGGCAGAGAAAGACCTGGGAGTGTATGTTACCAGGCTACCAGTGAAGGGATATCCAACACACCATTACCACATGGGAAACACTCCACTATCCACCACAGAGGCAGAGAAAGACCTGGGAGTGTATGTTACCAGGCTGCCAGTGAAGGGATATCCAGCACACCAATACCACATGGGAAACACTCCACTATCCACCACAGAGGCAGAGAAAGACCTGGGAGTGTATGTTACCAGGCTACCAGTAAAGGGATATCCAGCACACCAATACCACATGGGAAACACTCCACTATCCACCACAGGGGCAAAGAAAGGCCTGGGAGTGTATGTTACCAGGCTACCAGTGAAGGGATATCCAGCACACCAATACCACATGGGAAACAGTCCACTATCCACCACAGAGGCAGAGAAAGACCTGGGAGTGTATGTTACCAGGCTACCAGTGAAGGGATATCCAGCACACCAATACCACATGGGAAACACTCCACTATCCACCACAGAGGCAGAGAAAGACCTGGGAGTGTATGTTACCAGGCTACCAGTGAAGGGATATCCAGCACACCAATACCACATGGGAAACACTCCACTATCCACCACAGAGGCAGAGAAAGACCTGGGAGTGTATGTTACCAGGCTGCCAAGGAAGGCCAAATCCGTGCCAATCGCAGTGGACGGGTTAATCTTGTCTGTGGCCCTGGGAAAATTATTAATAGTAGTAATGTAAGCCAGAGACATTTAAGAATCTGAACACAAGAGATGAAATTACAGGAACGCGATACGATTTCTTACCCCGATCAGCATTTGTGTTTGTCATATATATTTTTGGTATAACGATTTCTTATTCATGGGGACGCTGGCGGAGTGTAAGAGGTCGGTCAGTCAGTCAGTCAGTCAGTCAGTCAGTCAGCCAGTCAGCCATTCAGTCAGCCAGTCAGTCAGTCAGTCAGTCAGTCAGTCAGTCAGTCACAAAGCTCCCTACCCTTGAAAATGCTCACAATCCCTACTAAATCCTTGCCAAATGCGTGTGTGTGTGTGTGTGTGTGTGTGTGTGTGTGTGTGTGTGTCCGGCCACTGAAATGTTTAAGAAAATGACGCTGAATGGAGACTCAAAAAAATGTCCCCCAAATGCAAATAGAGGTTGTGTAGAGGGAAGAAATGAAGGGGAATGGAAAGAGGGAGATGAAAGAAGAGGGCAGAGGAATGATGATGTATGGGGTAAAGGAATTGGAATAGAAGGGAATAGAGGGTGGATATAGAGGAAGGGAATAGAGTAACAGGGATGGGGGAAGGGAACAGAAGGATGGGGCAAGAGGAAAGGAACAGAGGAAGGGAATTAAATAAAGGTTCGTCCTCTGTGAGTCTCGCCGAGTCATTGCACTCAACTATAGACAAATACACAGTCAATGGTGCAGCACTTTATTTAGCCGCACTGTGCACAATAGTAGTCGTAGTAGTAGTAGTAGTAGTAGTAGTAGTAGTAGTAGTAGCAGCAGCAGCAGTGTCAGTATTGCCGGCGGGGTGCGTGGCGGGTGCACACACACACAGTGAGTGTGTGGGGTGAGATACGATGAAAAGAAACACACCAGCCGGGGCCCGCAACGCCGCCGCTCTCTCCGGGGAGTGGGCGTGTGGGCGACGAGGCGCCCCAGCTGCTGGCCGCTCGGCGCGGTGGCGGCGGCCTCTTGCCCCCGCCATTGGCCGGCAGTCCCCAGGTGGCACCGAGGCAGTCCCGAGGTGGCACCGAGGCAGTCTCCAGGTGGCACCGAGGCGAGCCCCGCGTCATTCGCCTGGCCCCGGGGTCACAAGGCCCTGGCCCCGCTGCAGGCACCGAGGTGACGGTCCTCGGCCCCGCCGTGCGGCACAGGAACCTCCGGCGACCCCCAGGCCGAGGCGGACGGCTGGGCTCCTTCACCAGTGCCTCTGGAGTGCCTCCGGAGGTGCCTCCACCCGTGGCGGTAGAGGGCGGACGGGTCCCACTCCTCCTGCCGAGCCAGGCACTCCCGGCGCGCCGCCACTGCCCGGCTGTGGGCGACCCGCTTGGCCGCCTGTCGGGGGTGACTGGTTTGCTGAAGATTATGTTGCAGAGCATCAATTTGTGTTTCTACTGATATGAAAATAAAAGGTTCTTGGCGTCCGGGGCATGAAAGGGTCTGAGCGCGTCTCTGAAGGCTGTCGGTAACCATGGCAACGGTATGAAGAGCAGCCCGCCGCGCCCCTGACGAGGAGGGCGGCGTGTGCCGGGTGCGTGCACGGCGGCGTGTGCCGGGTGCGTGCACGGCGGCGTGTGCCGGGTGCGTGCACGGCGGCGTGTGCCGGGTGTGTGCACGGCGGCATGGTGCAGGCGGCTGGAGGGTACGGCGCGGTGACGGGCGCGGGACGTCCTCGTGTTACCGCGTCAGTAATGTGATGGCAAGGAAGCAGCTGCCTCACACACACACGCGTCCGCCTCAGGAGCAAGGTACTGTTTCAAAACAATAAAACATGTCTGGCTCGGCCCCTCCGATGCCTCAACATGTTTTCAAAGCTCAACAAAACAGCCGAACGTTGCCTGGAGCAGCGCCACGCGTGCGTCGCCTCGCCGTGAGGAGCCGAGGATGGTTTGGGCAGACTCCGGTGAGGTCGGTATTATAAGACATTTTCACTTCTCACACCAGCTATTTCTAAAGGTCAAAGAGGGGGTCAATCAGGTTGTAATGAGTGTTTCTTTAGGTTCACGGTACAGAGGAAGGATAAAACTACCACCAGGGCCATAAAATTAATCCTGGAAATGCCCAGAACTCCTACGAAAGCCTTGTCAAATATGTGAACTTGGACAACGAAATATTTAGTAGTACGGCGCCCGGCGGTGTTCCTGGACGCTGCAGACTCTCACACCGGCTACTTCGGAAGGCGAAAAAGAGGTGAAATACGTTCTCAAGAGTGTTTTTATAGAGGTCATGGTAGAGAAGCCTTGTCATACTCCTACCAGGGTCAAAACACTACCCCTGGAAAGGCCCACAACGCCTACGAAAGCCTTGTCAAATGTGTGTCCTCAAGTTAGGGAAAAAGCTTTGCAATGCCTCCTCATCAGTGTTTGGTGTTGTAAATGAGGAGGCAACCTGATAATGGATGAGATGTATAATTCTCTATTCATTTCCTATTCATTAAGATCTTTTTTTTCCAAATTTT
>NW_026112145.1:195000-197500 GCF_024679095.1 Eriocheir sinensis
GAGGCAAGACGAGGAGGAGGAGGAGGAGGAGGAGGAAGAAGAGGTAGAGGAGGAGAAAAAAGATACAGAAGAGGAAGAAGAAGAGGAGGAGGAGGAGGGGGAGGAGGAGGAGGAGGAGGAAGAAGAGGTAGAGGAGGAGAAAAAAGATACAGAAGAGGAAGAAGAAGAGGAGGAAGAGGAGGAGGAATATGGGCAGAAAATGAAAGAAGGAAGGAAGAGAAGGAGGGTAAGGAAAGCCAGATGGAGGAAGAGGAGGAGGAGGAGGAGGGAATATTGTTGAAGTAGAAAAAGGAAGGAAGGAAGGAAGGAAGGAAGGAAGGAAGGAAGGAAGGAGAAGGGAAGGAAGGAAGGAAGGAAGGAAGGAAGGAAGGAAGGAAGGAAGGAAGGAAGGAAGGAAGGAAGGAGGAAGGAAGGAAGGAAGGAAGGAAGGAAGGAAGGAAGGAAGGAAGAAAATATTGAAAGAAGGAAGAAGGAATTATATGAAGGAGAAAAGAAAGATGGGAAGATGAAGGAAAGGAAGGAAAGAAAAAAGAAAGAAATAGAAAGTGGATTGAATGTTTTCCTTCCTCCCTTTTCCTTCTTTTCCCTCACTTTCAATTTTCCTTTCCTATTTTCCCTTTTCCTTCCTTTCCCTCCCAAACAGTCTTTTCCTTCCTTCCTTTCCTTTCCTTTTCCCTCACTTAGTATTTTCCTTCCTTTTCCTTTTCCTTCCTTTCCCTCCCAATCAGTCTTTTCCTTCTTTCCTCTCCTTTCCTCTTCCTTCTTTTCCCTCAATTAGAATTTTCCTTTCTTTTTTCCCTTTTCCTTCCTTTTCCTTTTCCTTTCCTTTCTTTCCCAGTTCGTATTTTCCTTCTTTTCTTCCTCTCCTTTTCCTTCTTTTCCCCTATTAATATTTTCCCTTCTTCCTGTCCTTTCCCTTCCCTTTCCCTTCGTAAGTATTTTTATTCTTTTCCTTATCTCCTTTTCCTTCCCTTTCCCTGCCAGTACTTTCCTTCCTTTCTCTACTTTCCCTTACCTTTCCTTTTTACTTTCCTCTTTTTCCTTGGTTCTCTATCTTTTCTTTCGTCTTTTCCTTCTTTTCTTCCTATGTGTCTACGTCGTCTTTTCTTTTTCTTTTCATTCTTTTCTTTCATAATTTCCTTCGTTTCTTAATTTTCTTTCTTTTCTCAATTTTTTTTTTTCTTCGTTGTTTCCTTCCTTCCTTCCTTCCTTCCTTCATTCATTTCTTTCATAATTTTCTACCTTTATTTCCTCCTTCCTTCCTTCTTTCCTTCATTATCTTCTAAACACTCCTTTCCTCCTTCCATTCTTCCTTCATTCATTCATCCTCTTTATCTTCCTTCCTTCCTTCTTTCCTTCATTACCTCCAACTCTCCCTTCCTTCCTTCCATTCCTCCTTCCTTCATCTCTTCCTTCATTTTTCAAACTTCTCTCCTCACCTTTCCTTTCCTTTCCTTTCCTTTCCTTTCCTTTCCTTTCCTTTCCCCCCCTCCTCCTCCTCCTCCTCCCCATGATCCCCCTTGTGAATGTTGTCCAAAATTTCGATCCTAAGAAGCTGTAGACACACACAAAGTTACTCTCGAGGATTCTGACCAAGTGTTGACTGTCCCGGGGGCCCAATCACACACCTATTTGACAAGGCTTTCGTGGGAGTTGTGGGCATTTCCAGGGGTAGCATTATGACCCTGGTGGTAGTGTGAGCCTTCCTCTGTACCGTGAACCTAAGGACACAGGTATTAGAACCCGATTGATCTCCTTTTTGGTTTTTGGAAATTGTTGGACGGGTCTGAGGGTAGTGATGTTGGGTTAGTGAGTGATACGGTCCCACCTGTCAAAGGACTAATATTGTGTTTTATCTTTTTTTGTTGTTGTAGTTCTGATGTATGTAAACTGAGGAGGAGAAGGAGGAGGAGGAGGAAGAGAGGATGCAAGGAAGGAATGGAAGGGAAGGGAAAGGAAGGGAAGGAAGGAAGGAGGAAAGGGAAGGAAGGAATGGACAGGAAGGAAGGAAGGGAAGGGAAGGGAAGGATAGGGAAGGGAAGAGAAGGTAGGGGAAAAGAAAGGAAAGGAAAGGAAAGGAAAGGAAAGGAAAGGAAAGGAAAGGAAAGGAAGGGGAAGGAAAGGAAAGGAAAGGGAAGGAAAGGGAAGGGAAGGGAAGGATAGGGAAGGGAAGGGAGGGGAAAAGAAAGGAAAGGAAAGGAAAGGAAAGGAAAGGAAAGGAAAGGAAAGGAAAGGAAAGGAAAAGGAAAGGAAGGAAAATAGAAAGAAAAAAAAGAAAGAAGAGAGAAAGAAGAAAGAAAGGAAAGAAGGAAGGGAGACTGGTTAGAATGAATAAACAAAGAATACAAGAGAGAGAGAGAGAGAGAGAGCAGGAATATACCTTTAAAATTTTGCAGTCAGCTTTTCGTTATTGTCATTTTATACACCCGGAAAGAGCCTGGATTCGGCCTCCCTTTCTGTATTATTATTATTATTATTATTATTATTATTATTATTATTA
>NW_026112145.1:202500-209347 GCF_024679095.1 Eriocheir sinensis
GTGGGGAGACCAAAACTGTACCGCATATTCCAAGTGGGGTCTGACTAAACTATTGTAGAACGGAAGTATTACATCTTTATTCTTGAATAAAAAGTTTCTTTTAATGAAGCCCAACATTCTGTTCGCTTTATTTGCTGCATCGATGCATTGCTGTGAGAATTTGAGGTTTGACGCAATTTTGACCCCCAAGTCCTTGACGCATTGAACGCTTGTGAGTTTAACGCCGCGCATTTCGCAATCGAACTTCTTATTTCTTGTTCCAACTTGAAGGACCTGGCACTTGTCTACGTTAAAGGGCATCTCCCATCTATCCGACCAGAATAGAGAGAGAGAGAGAGTGTAGCATCAGGTCAATTAGTGTGTTCGAGGACTTATTTTGCAACGTGCAGCGCGGAAATTTCCTCCCGGGTACACTGAAGGGGCGTCAAGTTGTCCATCCCACATTCTCTCTCTCTCTCTCTCTCTCTCTCTCTCTCTCTCTCTCTCTCTCTCTCTCTCTCTCTCTCTCTCTCACACGCATACGCACACACACACACATTCTTATTTTTCTTTTCCTTGATTTTTTCCCTCGCTTTTTTTCATTTTCTTATTTTTTCTTGGTTCCTTTTTTTTTTTTTTTTAGTCCTTGTTCTTGTTTTTGTCTTACGTTCTTTTTTTTTGGTTTGTTTGTTCTCTCTCTCTCTCTCTCTCTCTCTCTCTCTCTCTCTCTAATAAAAAATACCGCCCGTTTTCTTTAGGAGCACAGCCTAGTAAGATCTTTTGTTTTTTCTTTGTGTTTTCTTTGTTTATCGCCCTCGACCTGTTTCCTTCACTGCAAAGAAAAGCGTGAACACTGCGGGAAGATTAACCGAGACGCCGGGAATAGACTCAACATGGAAAAAGAGTGAGAGAAATCAATGCAAGTGTTATCAAATAGTCTGTCTGTCTGTCTGAGCGAGTCACCGCCGAGTGGCTTAACCCCTTGGCTGTGGATTTCCTACCAGAAGACCTCACCAAGCTACAGGCATGGATCAAAAAGTGGTTGCTATAATTCAGTGATGAAAAATGTAAAGTCCTGAACCTTGGGAGGGGATATCCAGCACACCAGTATCACATGGGAAACACTCCACTATCCACCACAGAGGCAGAGAAAGACCTGGGAGTGTATGTTACCAGGCTACCAGTGAAGGGATATCCAGCACACCAGTATCACATGGGAAACACACCACTATCCACCACAGAGGCAGAGAAAGACCTGGGAGTGTATGTTACCAGGCTACCAGTGAAGGGATATCCAGCACACCAATACCACATGGGAAACACCTCACTATCCACCACAGAGGCTGAGAAGGACCTGGGAGTGTATGTTACCAGGCTACCAGTGAAGGGATATCCAGCACACCAGTATCACATGGGAAACACACCACTATCCACCACAGAGGCAGAGAAGGACCTGGGAGTGTATGTTGCCAGGCTACCAGTGAAGGCAATATCCGTGCCAAGCTCACACATTGGACAAGGCTTTCATGGGCGTTGTGGGACTTTCCTTTGGTAGTTTGTAACCCTGGTGGTGATATGACAAACTTTCTGTACTATGAACCTGAAAAACACACTCATAAAAGCTGCATGAGCCTCCTTCTCGGGGTTTGGGGATAGTTGACAATTAAATATTTTTACTTTATTTTTTTTTTACTCGTTTTCTTTTCCTCATTGTCTTTTTTCCTCCTTTCTTGTTAACCTGTGAACATTTTCTTCTTTTGTTTTCCCTTTTCTGTCTTCTTTTTCCTCTTTCTTTTTTTCTTCCCTCCTTCCCTGTTTCTTTCTTCCTTTCCTTCTTTTTCCTTTTTTCCTTTTCTTCTTTTCTTCCTTCCTCTTCTTCCTCCTTTACTTGAACATTCCATTCTTTTCTTCCTTTCTTTATCTTCCTCTTCCTGTTTTCCATTTTTTTTCTTTTCTTCCTCTTTCTTCATTTCTTTTCTTTTCTTCTTTTCATTTTCTGAGGATATTGAGCGCCTTTTTTTCTTTCCTTTCTGTCTTCTTTTCCTCCTTTCTTTCTTCCTTTCCTCCTCCTTCCTTCCTTCCTTTCCTCCTCCTTCCTTGTTTCTTTCTTCCTTTCCTTTCCTTCTTTCTTCCTTCCTTTCTTCTTTTCTTCCCTCCTCTTTTTCCTCGTTTACTTTTTAGCTCTTTCTTTTTCTTCCTCTTCCTGTTTTCCATTCCTTTTTTTCCTTTTCTTCAACTTTTCTTCTTTTCATTTTCTGAGGAGAGTGAAGATCGCTGTGGCCATACGATTTTGGGTTCTCGATAAAGATGTAAATTCAAGCATTTTTTTTTTTTTTACAACAAAGAAGACAGCTCAAGGGCACAAAAGAGTAAACAATGAAATAAAAAAAAACGCTACTCGCTGCTCACAAAAAGAATTCAAAGAGGTGGCCGAAAGAGAGGTCAATTTCGGGAGGCGAGGTGTCCTGATACTCTTCTCCTGAAAGAGTTCAAGTCGTAGGCAGGACTCTGAACTAATTGTCTGAACTAATAAGGATCTCGCGTTCACCAGTATTCGCAGGTTGAAACTATAACAATAAAACCTGACCCGACTTAGCGTTTCACAAGGCAACAGAAATAACGAGCAGTTGCTTGCGGGTTCCAAATACCATCACAAAAGGATTCCGCCTCTCGATAACTTTTAGCGTCACAGAACAATAGAAATAACGCAAGTCAATAATGGGTTTGAGGTCAATTACTGTGTTACGTGGGTTGTTAATGAGATCTGAGCCTAATAATGAGTTAGGGGATTATTAGATGGAAAGGGGAAGGAGGGAGGGAGGGAGAGAGAGAGAGAGAGAGAGAGAGAGAGAGAGAGAGAGAGAGAGAGAGAGAGAGAGAGAGAGAGAGAGAGAGAGAGAGAAGTATTTGAAAGGAGAAAGAGAAAGAAAAAAAGAATGAGAGAAAAGGGAGGGAAAAGAGGAGAAAATAGGAAGCGAAAAAAAACTAGGAGAAAAAAGGAAGAAGGAAAACCAGGAAAATAGGACAAGAAAAGGGAAAGAAAGAAGGGAAGAAGGAAGAAAGGAAGGAAGGAGGGAAAGAGGAAAGGGAGAGAAAACAAAAGGAAGGGAGATTGGAGGAAGGGAGAGAATGAGATAAAAAGAAAAATAAACGAGGATAGACAGACAGACAGACAGACAGACAGACAGACAGACACAGACACAGATAGAAAGACCAGAAAAGTACAGAGAGACAGACAGACAGACAGACAGACACACACAGAGACAGATAGAAAGACCAGAAAAGTACAGAGACAGAGAGACAGACAGACAGACAGACAGACACACACAGAGACAGATGGAAAGACCAGAAAAGTACAGAGACAGAGAGACAGACAGACAGACAGACAGACAGACAGACAGGCAGAGAAAGAAAAAAAGGAAGAAAAGAGAATAGGGAATTAAAATGCACAGATAATTGACAACACACACACACACACACACACACACACACACACACACACACACACACACACACTTTTCAGGTAACAAATAAGCCTCGTTTCTTTGGTTCGTTTTCCAATTAGTGTGTGTGTGTGTGTGTGTGTGTGTGTGTGTGTGTGTGTGTGTGTGTGTGTGTGTGTGTGTGTGTGTGTGATGGTAGTTGTGGTTAGTGTTTTTTTTTCTTTTCTTTTTCTTTACTTTTTTTTCTTTTCTTTTCTTTTTTTACTTATTTTCTTTTTCTTAACTTTTTTTCTTTCTTTCCTTCAATTATTCCTTTCGTTAATATTCTTGGATTTCCTTCCTTCTTTCCTTCCTTCCTTCTCTCTTTCCTTCTTTCTTCCTTTCTTTCTTCCTTCCTTCCTTCCTTCCTTCCTTCCTTCCTTCTTTCCTTCCTTCCTTCCTTCTCTCTTTCCTTCCTTCCTTCCTTCTCTCTCTCTCTCTCTCTCTCTCTCTCTCTCTCTCTCTCTCTCTCTCTCTCTCTCTCTCTCTCTCTCTCTCTCTCTCTCAATGCGCGTAGCCTAAGAAACAAATTTGATGAGCTGAGATGTCTTGCTCTAACAGAAAATTTTGACATAATTGCTATAACCGAAACATTTATCGACACCACAAATATTGATTTAAGTTCCGAATACAACATAGATGGCTACAGACTCTTCAACAAAGATCGTGTAAACCGTAGAGGCGGTGGCGTCGCCCTTTTTGTCAAAAGCTATTTGCAACCCACTGACAAAACACCGGGAAACAGTAACGTTGAACATTTGTGCGTGCGAGTAAACATTGCAAAAGTCAATTTAAATATATGTCACCTACAGACCTCCCGGGCAATCACTCGATGACGACCTTGAAATGTACAGCGTCTTAAGGCAGTCACTTAATAACAGCGACTCACTGATATTAGGAGACTTTAACCTCCCCCATATCGACTGGGCGACACTGTCAGGTACAGAAGGCGAGTCACATAAAATGATCGACTTTCTAGAAGAAAATTATCTAAGCCAAATGGTTTCTGAACCAACTCGACAAAATAACATACTCGACCTTGTTATAGCGACCCAAGATAACCTAGTCAGTAGTGTCACGGTAGGAGAACACCTCGGTTCTTGCGATCATAAATTACTGCGCGTCGACATTAAAGCTCAATCATCAGTGACTGAAAATAAAGTAAAGGTGCCCAATTTCAAAAGAGCTAACTTCGTAGAAATCCGACAAAAACTAACAGAAATACAACTATCAGATGACGGCAACGTAGAGGAAGCCTGGCTAAGCTTTAAAAATCACTTACTCAATCAGCAGAACTCATTCGTCCCCTTGTGCGAGAAGCGAATTAACACTAATAAAAGCCCATCGTGGTTTAATAGCGAAATTAAACACTTAGTCAAGGAGAGAAAATTGTTTTACAGGTTAAAGAAAGAACAAAGCACGCCCGAAAACATTAGACTTTATAATGATGCCAGGCGACGAGTAAAAAGACTAGTATGTCAGGCAAAGCGTAGATATGAAGAAAATATTGCAGCCAACTGTAAAAATAATCCGAAATCTTTCTTCAGTTACATAAACAACAGAAAGGCGATCAGAAGTGGAATTGGACCTTTAACAAACAGCGACGGTGCACTAGTGACTGACAGCCAACACGTTGCAAACCTCTTAAACAGTTACTTTTCCTCGGTGTTTAATACTAACAGTCTTCCTCTCGCTACCACCAACACCAGTACTAATGTAAATCTCGAGCATGCATTGCCTAATTATGAAATAACAACCGATGAAGTCCTTAAAGCTCTCCATTCACTTAAAACAAATAAAAGTCCCGGACCCGATAAAGTATATCCTATACTGCTTAAAGAAACAAAGAGCGAAATACTCTCCTCCCTCACTACCGTATTCAATATGTCCTTGCGACAAGGCATCGTCCCTTCGGATTGGAAAAAGGCTAACGTGACACCGATTTTTAAGAAAGGAGACAAAAAAATACCAGGTAACTACCGACCCATTAGTCTAACTTCAATTGTAGGTAAGCTACTTGAGAGCATAATTAGAGACAAAATTGTGAGTTACCTCGAAAGCCACTCATTAATTGGGGATTCACAACATGGCTTCCGTAACAAAAGATCCTGCCTGTCAAACCTATTGACCTTTTATAACGACCTCTTCTCAGTTTATGACGTAACCAAATCACTGGACGTAGTCTATCTTGATTTCCAGAAAGCGTTTGATAAAGTCCCACATCATAAATTATTTTATAAATTAAAGCAAATATTTATTGACGGTCAAGTAAACCTATGGATCGCGAATTGGTTGAGCAATAGACAACAAAGAGTAGTGATTGACGGATTTAACTCAGAGTGGGCGCCGGTCACTAGTGGCGTCCCTCAGGGCTCGGTTCTTGGCCCAGTGCTCTTCATTATTTACATCAACGACGTGGATGTTGGACTCAATAATCGCATTAGTAAATTTGCAGACGACACAAAGATTGGTAACTCGGTTCTCACTGACGAAGACAGGCAAAGCCTCCAAGAGGATTTGCACAAAATTTCAGCTTGGTCGGATAGATGGGAGATGCCCTTTAACGTAAGCAAGTGCCAGGTCCTTCAAGTTGGAACAAGAAATAAGAAGTTCGATTACGAAATGGGCGGCGTTAAACTCACAAGCGTTCAATGCGTTAAGGACCTGGGGGTCAAAATTGCGTCAAACCTCAAATTCTCACAGCAATGCATCGATGCAGCAAATAAAGCGAACAGAATGTTGGGCTTCATTAAAAGAAACTTTTTATTCAAGAATAAAGATGTAATACTTCCGCTCTACAATAGTTTAGTCAGACCCCACTTGGAATATGCGGTACAATTTTGGTCTCCCCACCATGCAAAGGACATTGCTAAATTAGATGTTCAGCGTCGGGCAACAAAAATGATCCCTTCCTTGCGCAACAAATCCTACGAAGAAAGGCTTTCTACCCTTAACATGTTCTCTCTTGAGAAACGTCGCCTCCGAGGAAAACTGATCGAATGTTTTAAAATACTTAATGGTTTCACGAATGTAGACAGAACAAAATTGTTTATGATCGATGACACTTTGCGAACGAGGAACAATGGCATAAAACTCAAATGTAGACAAGTATATTCAGACTGCACCAAATTTTTCTTCACCAACGTTGTAGTGCGAGAATGGAATAAGCTCCCACCGTCAGTGGTCCAGTGTAACACGATTGACTCCTTCAAAAACAAGCTCGACCGTCACTTCCTTCAACTTAATATTAACTAGAGTAGAAAAGCAACGTTTTGGAGCCATCTGATTAGTGTAGATTCACTTGGGTTTAAGGACAGACCACCCAGTCTTGACCATGGGGTGTGTGTGGTCTGATTTTCTATGTAATTCTATGTAATTCAAGATGT
>NW_026112146.1:0-27500 GCF_024679095.1 Eriocheir sinensis
AGAGAGAATAGGATAGGGAGAAGGGATTGAATAAGGAGTCATGAAAGAGGAGAGAATAGGATAGGGAGAAGGGAGTGAATAAGGAGAGTAAGAGGGAGAAAAGGAGAGGAGTGATAAAAGAGAGAAAGGGAGTGATAATGGGCTGTATGTGTGTGATATACTTATTTATATCTTTAAAGAACTGAATCAAGCTCACTGTTCTTCATTTTAACTCTCTTTGTGTGTGGGGGGGTGGGGTGGGGGGGCAAAAGATTGATGATTGATTGATAGTTTATTGTTGCAAGTATAGCCTCTTCCATTTAGCGTAACCCGTTTCTGGGTCGTGATCTATAGAGTCCCTTGATAGATAGAGTCCCGACAGCCTAAGATTTGGACGCCATTATTGGCCCTGTTTTGGCCGCTAGTGCTAGTGTTTGAAAAGCGCGGCGAAAACACAGGCCTAATAATGGCGTCCAAATCTTAGGTTGTCGGGACTCTATGAGGGACTCTACAGATCACGACCCAGAAACGGGTTACGCTAAATGGAAGACGCTATAAAAGTCACTAAAAATTCTTCCCAAAACAAATCATAAAGAAGAAAACGGAAAGAAGGAAAACGGGGAAGGTAAACTGTGGTAACCTGGATGTCCCGCCTGTCCTGTGTTCTGCGGTGTCAGGTTCCCACCCTCTACAGACTCAAGGGCCAGTGAGACAGAGATGAGCACTGAGGCCATGAGCAGCTTAGTGTATGCCTGTAACCCTACCTACCACCACCACCACCACCACCACACAAATAGGAAAAAAAGAGAGAAAATATTTTAATGTCAAACAAATTCCCTTTACTGTCATTGTTTTTTTCCCTCCCTTTTTATCCTCTTTACCTTCTTTCCCTTCTTCCTTCCTTCCCATCTCCTCTCCCTCCTCCACCACCACCACCACCACCACACAAATAATTACAAAAAAGAGAAAATATTTTAATGTCAGACTTATTCCCTTGTCAATATTTTTTTCTCTCCCTTCTTCCTTCCCATCTCCTCTCCTTCCTCTTCATCACCACCATCACCATCTCTTACAGCAAAATGGGGAGGCCAGCAACAGCAACAGCATCTCCTCAAACAACAGCAACAGGAGAGAGAACAACAACCACCACCACCAACAGGAAGAGGAGAAGGGGGATGGAGGCGAAAGCAAACACCCCTTAGACCCTCCTCTGAAAGCCCCTGGGAGCTCTCTAGGGGGTAAGGGGAGGGGAGAGGAGGACCAGGGGCAGGGTGGGGGTGGTGGTCTCCTTTTCCCCTCCAGCCTCCCCCCGCTGAACCTGGAGAATGGGCAGAGAAGAGACGGGAATGTATCGGGAAAGCTTTCTACTGGAGGGTGAGTATCTGTGTGTGTGTGTGTGTGTGTGTGTGTGTGTACCTACTTGTGATCTATCCCATCCTTCTCCTTAATCACTTTCACAACCTATACTTTTGCTTCCTCCTTAATCTCCTACATAAAACTCACTTTCTCCTCCTCCTGCTCGTTCCTTCTTCCACTGGTTTTCCTTTTTCATTTCATTCCTCAACATTCTCCATATAGACCTCCACATTTTCCTCGTATTTTTCCGGGGGTAACTCGTATATGTATTGGACTTTTAATGTGTGTGTGTGTGTGTGTGTGTGTGTGTGTGTGTGTGTGTGTGTGTGTCCACTTTACAGGATTCAAATCATTCACCTACTGTCCTTTTCCCACATCCATATTTATCCACTTTATCTCCAAACTTGTCGCTGCTCCACCCTCGAACCACCTCTGGATTTCGACCATTTCATTTGCGGAGTTGAATCTAACGTAATTTTTTTCCATATACCGACTTTTTAACTTCAAATTGTGTACTTGTGCTCTTCTCTGCATGCATGTGTGTGTCTGTGTGTGTGTGTGTGTGTGTGTGTGTGTGTGTGTGTGTGTTTGTGTGTGTGTATTTACCTAGTTGTAGTTATACAGGGCCTGGGCTTACGCTCGTGTGGTCCCGTCTCCGTATCTGTATTTGTCCAACTTTTCCTTGTGTGTGCGTGTGTGTGTGTTTGGTTTGTATGTGCGGTGCCTAGGAAGCCTTAATTTGATGGTACGTTTGCGTTCTCTCGTGTGCAGGGCAACCACCTCCACCAGCACCAATGCCATCAAGCTACAAGACTTCGTGCCGCCAGACGAGAGCAAGACCGACAGTGATGCTTCCCTCAATGGTGGGTAACATCTCCTTTGGCTCTTGTGTGTGTGTGTGTGTGTGTGTGTGTGTGTGAGTGTGAGGGAGTAAGTATGTATGTATGTGTGTGTGTATCTGTTTTTTTGTCACATTCAACATTCCATAATTCCTAACTTTTTTGGTGTTTTTTAATCTTTCGGTTTCCTTTTTATCCTGTGACAAAAGAAAATCTATGTTTTTTTTTTTCATTTTCATCAATTTTCCTTCTTTTTCTTCTTTTTCAGGTGAGGACAAACAGTACGAAGACGACTTTTCTTCCATGAGTGAGAAGGACGGCCACGATGAAGAGGAGGAGGAGGAGGAAGATGAGGAGGAGGAGGAAGAGGAAGTGGAGGAGGACATTGAGGAGGACCTTGACGACATCTCTGCTGACGATCTCTTGAATTCCTCGGCCTCAGGGGTTCGTATGTGTTTATTTATTTATTCTATTCATCCAGGGATAGTTTAATGACCCAGGTGGTAGTCTGGCCTTTCTTCTGCACCATGAACGGGAAGAAAACAATGGAAAACCTGATCACTTTCCTCTTCAGCCTTTGGAAATAGTTGACATGCGAGCCGGAAGCTTCTTTTAACCCGTCCGCTGCGATTGACACGGATTTTGCCTTCACTGGTAGCCTGGTAACATACACTCCCAGGTCTTTCTCTGGCTCTGTGGTGGATAGTGGAGTGTTTCCCATGTGGTATTGGTGTGCTGGATATCCCTTCACTGGTAGCCTGGTAACATACACTCCCAGGTCTTTCTCTGGCTCTGTGGTGGATAGTAGAGTGTTTCCCATGTGGTATTGGTGTGCTGGATATCCCTTCTGGTAGCCTGGTAACACACACTCCCAGGTCTTTCTCTGCCTCTGTGGTGGATAGTGGAGTGTTTCCCATGTGGTATTGGTGTGCTGGATATCCCTTCACTGGTAGCCTGGTAACATACACTCCCAGGTCTTTCTCTGGCTCTGTTGTGGATACTGGAGTGTTTCCCATGTGGTATTGGTGTGCTGGATATCCCTTCACTGGTAGCTTGGTAATATACACTCCCAGGTCTTTCTCTGGCTCTGTGGTGGATAGTGGAGTGTTTCCCATGTGGTATTGGTGTGCTGGATATCCCTTCACTGGTAGCCTGGTAACATACACTCCCAGGTCTTTCTCTGCCTCTGTGGTGGATAGTAGAGTGTTTCCCATGTGGTATTGGTGTGCTGGATATCCCTTCACTGGTAGCCTGGTAACATACACTCCCAGGTCTTTCTCTGGCTCTGTGGTGGATAGTGGAGTGTTTCCCATGTGGTATTGGTGTGGTGGATATCCCTTCACTGGTAGCTTGGTAATATACACTCCCAGGTCTTTCTCTGGCTCTGTGGTGGATAGTGGAGTGTTTCCCATGTGGTATTGGTGTGGTGGATATCCCTTCACTGGTAGCCTGGTAACATACACTCCCATGTCTTTCTCTGCCTCTGTGGTGGATAGTGGAGTGTTTCCCATGTGGTATTGGTGTGCTGGATATCCCTTCACTGGTAGCTTGGTAATGTACACTCCCAGGTCTTTCTCTGGCTCTGTGGTGGATAGTGAAGTGTTTCCCATGTGGTATTGGTGTGGTGGATATCCCTTCACTGGTAGCCTGGTAACATACACTCCCATGTCTTTCTCTGCCTCTGTGGTGGATAGTGGAGTGTTTCCCATGTGGTATTGGTGTGGTGGATATCCCTTCACTGGTAGCCTGGTAACATACACTCCCATGTCTTTCTCTGGCTCTGTGGTGGATAGTGGAGTGTTTCCCATGTAGTATTGGTGTGCTGGATATCCCTTCACTGGTAGCCTGGTAACATACACTCCCATGTCTTTCTCTGGCTCTATTTTTTTTTTTTTTTTTTTTTTTTTTTTTTTTTACGTTGTTGCCTATTGCGCCGGTAGGCATCTTCCCGGTGGGGCCTGATGGTCGGCCCAAGGCTTCTTCCAGGTGGGGCCTGATGGTCGGCCCAGCCCGTTCTGGCGCAGGCGAGTGTTTATAGTGGCGCCATCTTGCATTGGCTCATGCTGCCCCCCGGAACTCGTTCTTGATTCGCTTGGACGGCTTCCTCTAGAGTCCGGGTTGATGGGTGGTCTTCAGGACGGCATGTGGGGATAGTGGAGTGTTTCCCATGTGGTATTGGTGTGCTGGATATCCCTTCACTTGTAGCCTGGTAACATACACTCCCATGTCTTTCTCTGCCTCTGTGGTGGATAGTGGAGTGTTTCCCATGTGGTATTGGTGTGGTGGATATCCCTTCACTGGTAGCCTGGTAACATACACTCCCAGGTCTTTCTCTGGCTCTGTGGTGGATAGTGGAGAGTTTCCCATGTGGTATTGGTGTGGTGGATATCCCTTCACTGGTAGCCTGGTAACATACACTCCCAGGTCTTTCTCTGGCTCTGTGGTGAATACTGGAGTGTTTCCCATGTGGTATTGGTGTGCTGGATATCCCTTCACTGGTAGCCTAGTAACATACACTCCCAGGTCTTTCTCTGGTATTGTGGTGAATACTGGAGTGTTTCCCATGTGGTATTGGTGTGCTGGATATCCCCTCCCACTTTACATTTTTCTTCATTGAGTTGTAGCAGCCACTCTTTGTTCCATTTCTGTAGCTTGGTGATGTTGTAGTGACTTGATATGATGAGATATGGAGAATGAGAAATGGTGTGTGTGGACATGAAGGCAGACTGAAGAAAAGGGTTCAGAAATAGGAGAGGCTTAAGAGAAAACGGAGAGTTGAATGGTAGACTGAAGAATTGAAGGTGGAGTGAACGAGAACGCTACAATGTCTTCTGGTGGGAAATCCACAGCCATGGGGTTGACACCGACCTCAATTTGGATTTCATATCAGTTTTCTCTCTTCACTTGATTCCCTTTTTCATAGATTTCAATACTACTAATAATCCTATGTTCTTGCAGATAGAGTAAATAGAGAAACACACAGCAAGCATTATATCCTCATTACACTTGCTACCATACACTTCAAGCTTGTCATACTTAACACTTATATCTACTTATCCCAGGCTTGTTTCTTCTTTCTCAGGTTTCCATCCACTTAAAGCTTGTCATACTTAACACTTATATCTACTTATCCCAGGCTTGTTTATTTTTCCTTAGGTTTCCATTCACTTAAAGCTTATCATACTTAACACTTATATCTACTTATCCCAGGGTTGTTTCTTCTTCCTCAGGTTTCCGACATCACGAAAGATCAGTCCCTCTCACAGGCCAGCAGTGCCCCAGCCTACCAGGAGGACCTATAGCTCGTCCCTGCCCCTAGTGGTAATTCCTGGTACCTCTTCCTGCCGTGTTGCAAGGACTTACGGACAGCCTTGATACCTGGTTGCAGCGTCAAGCCCACCACAGCGAGCTTTTCCTGATGTGTTTGGGCTGTTTACATTCCTCTCTCTCTTTCTCGATTTCTGCTCATTTCTTTTTTTTTTTTCTTTTCTGTTTTCATCTATGTGTGTGTGTGTGTGTGTCCTCTGATTCTGTCTCTTTGTGTTTGTGTATGTCTGTTTTTTTTCTTGTTTCCTTTCTTTATTCTCCGTCTCACTCCTCCTCGGTTTCTGCCCAGTGCCGTTTCTTTCTCTCATCTCTGTTTTATCTACGTATGTGTGTGTGTGTGTGTGTGTGTGTGTGTTTTATCTGTATACTTTCTTTTTCTCCATCTCTCTCTGTCTGTGTATGTCTGTTTCTCTTGTGTTTTCTTTCTACATTCTCTCTATCTACCTCTTTCTGTGTGTGTGTGTGTGTGTGTGTTTCAGCCTCTCCATCCATCCATTTCTCTGCCTCTCTTCATTTCTCAGTGTTTCTCATTCTCTGCCTGTCTCTCTTACCACCTCCCATGTCTGTACTCTGTCTGTCTTCGCCTCTACACGCCACTGTCTGTCTGTCTCTCTGTGGGTCCGTCCATTTCTCTGTCCACTCACTACTCTGGGTCCCTTCGCCGCCGCCAGCTATGAAATCAGACACAGTCGTTCTCCTGCAACAAGTCAGTGCCATTCTGTAGTGTGTATCGCCGTCTAGGACCGTAACCCGCTCTCACCTCAAACAGATCAAAATGAAGGTGTAACGAAGCAAGGGAGAGTTAGGTAGTTCTCATACACACTCCCACTAGGTGCTGCCGCTAATGTATGTGTGTGTGTATGTATGTGTAAGGAAGTAAGGGGAAGTAAGTTAGTGTCTCTTATAGATTCCCATTAGCGTACAGGTGCTGCCTCCTTATGTATGCGTGTAAGTGAGTGAGTGTGTGTGTGTGTGTGTGTGTGTGTGTGTCTCAGTCCTTTGGTTCATGTCACCTTTCACCTTATTCATAGCTCAGGTGTCTGCTGCTATGATTCACCTCCCCACAAAGTTGTATTCTAAGACCACACCACAACTTAGATGGGAAAAGCTTGCGACAGAGGCTGTTTTAGACCCTTGAGCAACATTTCCAAAATCAGACCACAAGCGACATGAACCATTGCACACTTACCTATATTACAAGCAACATTGCCAGATTGTCTTACTCAGCCTCTTATATATACCGACTTCTGACCCAAAAGTTGTCTCGTGGACCCCAATAAGGAGATTCACTTATAAATATTGTTCCTACGCCTTTCAGCCAGACTCCAGACTTGTGTTGCGGAAAAATGCTGAGAAGGAAGTGGTTGGAAGTGTACGTGGAATTGAGTGTAAGGGAAGGAGTTTGTTCGTCAATTGTGTGGTGTTAGGCGCCTTATTTACTCCTTAGAAGATGTATTCAGACCCCAAACCACGAGAACACTCCTGATGTTTCTTGGCAATAGTTTGGCGTCAGAAATTGGTAAATACTATGCTCTGAGTACGACAATCTGGCAACGGTGATTACAAGCTCTCCCTTCCTTGGCTGTTCCCTGGAGATCACTTCCTACGCCTTTCAGCCAGACTCCAGACTTGTGTTGTGGAAAAATGCCGAGAAGGAAATGGTTGGAAGTGTATGTGGAATTGAGTGTAAGGGGAAGAGTTTGTTCGTCAATTGTGTGGTGTTGGACGCCTCAAAAGATGTATTCCGATCCCAAACCATGAGAAAACATGATCTATACATTCTTGAGCAAGGTGAGACAGCCACAACCTAGACATAAGCTATACACATTCTCCACAAAACCGAGTACTCACAACCAGGTAAACACACACATACACGCCACTGCATCCGGCTAAACTAAATCAAACCAAGCACAGTCCATCCATCCACCACCCACTACAGTTCCTCACACAGTCAGCCGCACCACAGCAGCTGACGTAAGCCTTAATGTTGTCCCGCCCCCCACAGCCCGTCCACTAAGGAGTCATCCGAGGGGTCTGCGTGCTGCCTGTATCTTAGCGCCAATTCCACAGTCCAACACAGTGGCTTTGTAATCACCTGAACCAAACTATTTAATCTCCTACAATTCATTATGGTTAGGCTTTCCATGCAAGACCAGACATACTAGAGTTTTCCCGTTCGGCTTCCTCAGATTTTTTAACTTAAATATGAACGTCAAACACTTCACAAGGAATGTTTTTGAAGTCTCTGGTATTGGTTTGGAGGCTTACTAACCCCCCGTCATGGTGAACTGTGGAAGTGGCCCCGTGTCTCTGCTCCCAAGGCCAGTCAGTTCTAAGGAGGAGAAAACGGAGAAGGATAAATAATGAGCTGAGGCGTAACTATGAAAATCAGCAGCGCCAGATTTCATTGATGTCATATTAGTATTTGTTAAGTCATGTGGCTAGTTTGGCTTTTTACTACTTCCATTTTTGGGATGAAGTTTGTCAATTGTTATAGTTGGATTTTCACAGAGTTAAGTTAATGTATTACAAACTCCGTCGTATAAAAAGCGGTATAAACAAATCCACAAAACCAACTCACCGTGCCTCGAAAAACAGGTTGAGAAAAAAGACATCAGGCACACCACTGTTACCAGAAAAAAGTGTAAAAAATCGACAAAACCAACTCACCATGCCTCGAAAAATGGGTCGAGAAAAAGACATCAGGCACACCACTGTTACCAGAAAAAAAGTATAGAAAATCAACAAAACCAACTCACCACGCCTCAAAAAATGGGTCGAGAAAAAGACATCAGGCACACCACTGTTACAACAACAACAACAAAAGTTTAAAAAAACCCAGTGAAATCAACCAACAGTGCCTTGAAAAAGTCATAAAAACTCATTAAAACCAGATTAATCCCCTTTTCGGCGATTGGAAATAGTTGACTTGAGAGGCGGAAACATCTTTGAATGCCGACCAAAACCTCACCTCATTATATAGATTTCCATTCCCTCCTGCGAGCACTGACTGGCGTGGGGAGAAGGCATTGGCAAACACGGCCGGGCAGTCCCTCGGTGACTCTCCGTTCAAAGCGTCAGATCAACATGTCTCTATTTTACAACCCTAAGCGTATGTACTAGTGTGTAAGCCGTGACTTTGAATAAATGTTACCTCGACGCCACTGTTTTTCTTCATCTGTAAACTTGTGAATAATTTATAGTTGTACATGTTGGGGGGTGGGGAGAGAGAGAGAGAGAGAGAGAGAGAGAGAGAGAGAGAGAGAACTGAGCAATGAAAAGTAGTGTTTCTCTCTCTCTCTCTCTCTCTCTCTCTCTTTGTCTCCTGTTTTTATTCTCTCATTTTCCCTCATTCCTCCATTTCCTTCCTTCCTTTCTTTTTTCCTTCCTTTATTATCTCTCTCTCTCTCTCTCTCTCTCTCTCTCTCTCTCTCTCTTTACTATTTTCTCTTGACCACTGTATTAATTCTGTCTCTTTTCTTATTGTATTTATTATTTTTTTTGCTATTGTATCTATTGTTCTTTTAAGCTGTCTCTTGATTTATTTCCTAAGAGAAGCTCATTTGATGTTCTCCTTCATAGGGATTCAAAAGCACAGAGGTCCAAAAATATTTCTTTAATTAAATAATCTGCGACAACATGGAAACAAAAATAAATATACACATGTACGTCGATAAATATGTACATTCTCTCTCTCTCTCTCTCTCTCTCTCTCTCTCTCTCTCTCTCTCTCTCTCTCTCTCTCTCCTTTAGACTAATGTGACTTTCTTCCTTTTTTTTACACATTCTCTCTCTCTCTCTCTCTCTCTCTCTCTCTCTCTCTCTCTCTCTCTCTCTCTCTCTCTCTCTCTCTCTCTCTCTCTCTCTCTCTCTCTCTCTCTCTCTCTCTCTCTCTCTCTCTCTCTCTCAGACTAATGTGACTCCTTTCTTTTTTCTTTTTCTACATTCTCTCTCTCTCCTTTTATTTTGTCTTCTTTCCTCTTTCCCTTTTCTTTCCTTCCTTCCTCTTTTCCCTTCCATCATCACATTTTTCTTACTCATCCATAGAGCATATTATTCTCTCTCTCTCTCTCTCTCTCTCTCTCTCTCTCTCTCTCTCTCTCTCTCTCTCTCTCTCTCTCTCTCTCTCTCTCTCTCTCTCTCTCTCTCTCTCTCTCAGCCCAGGTAGGAGGCAGTTGGTTGACTTCTCTGGAGGTCAAGTTGGTAGGTCTGAGAGATGAGCTCGAGGGGGAAGCCTGAGTTGGGGTCATGCACTGGGGGTTGTGGCCTCCCCCACCAGCACCCCCCCAGGTCCCCCCTCACTGCCCCCCAGGCCCAGATCTCCCCTGTGTGTGGTGGTCATTCCTCCGTCACCTGTGGGAAGGGAATGAGGTAAGGTTTGAGATGCATTACATAAAGATTGATATTTTGCATTCATGATAATATTTCTGTCTTCTATTTTCATCTTTATTTCTCGTTCTTCTAATCAAAAACTTGTCGGTGAATGGATAAGTAAATGACTAGTAGAATAAATAGTGGGTCCGTTATTTTTTCATAGTTTTTACAATTATCTTTCTAGCTTGTATTTTCATTTTGGTTTCTCATTCTTGAAATCGTGTTAATCAATGGAAGTTTCAATACAAGCAGATAAGAAAGAAAGGGACAAGTAGTACATAGTAGTAGTAGTAGTAGTAGTAGTAGTAGTAGTAGTAACAGCAACAGCAGTAGCAGTAGTAGGTTATAGTTCATTTTATTCTGTCTGGCCACTCGTGAAAGCAGATGTGGCACCTGCGCATTGTGAGTTCATGATTGCGTGAAGATCAACTTTATATTTTCAGTGATATATTTAAATGTTTGTGTATACAAAAAAAACTCAAACCATCGTACATGAACCGCACACAGAATATTTTCATCGATAATTACCATACAAGCACACGAAGGAACAACTTGTTTATCAAACAGTATAGTCTGATCATACTCGAATGATCTATAGCCTTTCAGATACTCATATTTCATCTCATTCAGGTACAGGCTACATAAATCAAGTGACATACGACTCTGCAAGTGTCTATACATAATGAATTTTGACGTGTTGCATGTAAATAACATGGGTAGCCTAATATTCGAAGTAGCCTAACATCACATTCAACAGTTATACTCTTTCATGTCATTTATGTTATTAATCGTTATTTACATGCAGTAAATTATTAAGATACCCTTTAATTGCACTTGCAGAGCCAGATGTCTTTTAATATACCTGAAATGAGCTATCAATCAAAGAATTTGAAAAACCACAGATCGTTCGAGCATGATGTGACTATGTTATTTGATACAAGCTTGTCTTTTCGTGTGCTTGTATGTAAGATTATCGATAGAAATAACAGTTGTTTTTTGTATACATAAATATTCAAATATATTATTGAAAAATAAGCTTGAATGTCTATCACAACAGTTGATTTTCACATACGAACTAGAAATGGGCAGGAGACACATCCACAAAAATTTCCACTTTGTTGATGGACTGATGGAATGAAACAGACTATAGTAGTAGTAGTAGTAGTAGTAGTAATAGTAGCAGTAGTAGAAGTAGTAGTAGTAGTAGTAGTAGTAGTAGTAGTAGTAGTAGCATAGCTGGGCATTATCGTGATAAGTTATCGTGATACTTTATCGCTGATAACAAAATCGGATTATCGACCATCCGCTACTTATTTAAATATATATCGGTATCTTCGTTACTTTTGTAACCAAACTAGCGATAATCGCTACTTTTTTTCCGCCTCAGGAAATTTTTTTGTCTCCTTACTGCATGCGTGGCCGGTGTTGTATGAAAACTTCGCGGTAGTAAATATCTTCGGTGATGAAATTTCATACTTAGATCATGAAAATTAAAACACTAGGTTATTTTTTTTTTATGCTACTCAAAAATCAATATATCATAGAGAAAAATCATTTAATTTTGCCCCCAAAATGATTATTCACTGCCTCAAATTTGATATTCCATATTCGTTTGTGACCATGCCATGATACTGAAGGCACCCGGTGTTGTGTTATTTGGTGTCCCATCGTCAAAAGCTGGCGCTTTTGTGTACAAACACTGGTCTCTCGTGAACTGCGCATGCTCAGACCATTAAGTGTAGCCCTGTACAGTCTCACAAGGCTTTTTTAACACATTAAGAGTTGCTGGAAAGCTGAATCAGACATACAGTACCACCATCCTCGCTGTTTCTAGAATGACGTACACTCTGTACATATAAATACAACTCGTACAGAGTGTCGTCCTAGAAACAGCGAGGATGGTGGTAGTTGTACTATATGTCTGATTCAGCCTTCCAACAACTCTTAATTACGGTTTAAAATCTTTGTGAGACTGTACAGGTCTATGCTTGCTGGTCTGAGCATGCACCGTTCACGAGAGACCAGTGTTTGTAAACAATTTTTGACGGTGGGGACGCCAAATAACACAACACCGGTTCAGGCATTTCTAGTATTAACGTCCATAGGTACGTGTCAACGTGTGGTTTTAAGGTTTTGTAAGTTTCCTAAAATACAGATAATGAAAATTTGAATTCATCAATGTTGTTCTATCTGAAATATCAATATAGTATCGTTTTCGCCTATCGGACTTATCGCTAGCTAGTATCGGAATTGTGGATTTATGTCGGTATCGGTTATCAGTTATCGCCTATATTTGTGTTTCTAGTTAACGAATATCGGTTATCGCCATTAAGGTTTTTCATTATCAGTTAACGGTTATCGGGAATAAGGTTTTCTGTTATTGTGCCCAGCTATGAGTAGTAGTAGTAGTAGTAGTAGTAGAAGCAATAGTAGCAGCAAGAGTCGTGCCAGTCTTACCAGCAGTCAGGAAGCAGTGCCGTGGTCCTGGGTGTGGTGCTGGCCCTCCAGGTGGCTTGCTAGGTCCAGCTGGCCCTCCCCCCCCACCAGGCTCGGCCCCACTGATGTAGACAGCTGCTGAATGTCGTCCAAATCCCCAACCTTGAAAATGGGTGATGGGAGAGAGAGAGAGAGAGAGAATAAATAAAGAATAAATAAATAAAAAAGAAAAACACAGCTGGCTCACTACTACAAACAAACGAGAAAAAAAGTTACCAAAGACACAAGCATGTATATCATCACCATCATCATCACCATCACCCCCATTACCTGTTGGGTGAGGGTCGGGGCGCTGGGGTACATGATGCTGAGGCAGGCGGTGGTGGTCGCTACGCCCTTCTCCGCTGAGCTGCCACCGCTGTTGATCATGATGTAGGCCGGCTGCCCCTCGCCCCCCACCACATCCCCCCTGCCTGGCCCCCCACCCCCCGTCGGTGCTAAGGTCACCCCATATGAGCACCCAGCCCCAATTTCCCCCACCCCCCCAGCGATCAGGGAGGTCACAGCCAGAGGGTACCCACGGCTGAATATTCCGCCCGTGGAGGGCCCGGCGCCCCCCCAACCGCCCCCCCCTGAGAGGTCCGAGGGCAGGAGTTGGTCAGGGAGGATGTGTGGAGAGGCGACCACTTCTGGGAGGATGAAGTCTGTGAGCTCCTTGACCTTGCCTTGTGTGGTGTGTGGTGTGTGTGTGTCTGTCTGTGGTGGTGGCTGCTGGGCTGTGAGTGAAAGGTGTGGCTGTGTTTGCTGTGGATTGGGTAGCAGCTGTTGTTGTGGTTGTGGTTGCGTTCTGGCTGTTCCTGCTCCCTGGGTCTGTTTGCTGTGGACTTTACGCTTGTGTGAGGTCAGGTCACCCTTGACAGCGAACGGCCTGAAGCAGATGTCGCACACGAAGCGCTTCTCCTCCTGGTGCCGCTTCTTGTGCCGGGTGACGCAGCGTGACGTGTTGAACTTCTTGCCGCACAGCTCGCATGTGTATGCCTTCTGGTCGCGGTGGAAGACCATGTGCGCGAGGAGGTAGCTCTTGTCCACGTAGCTTTTCCCGCAGATGTGGCAACGGTTGGGGCGCTCGGTGGTGTGGTGCTGCAGGTAGTGGTTGCGACAGTCCCGCTTGGCGTTGAAGGAGGCGTGGCAGAGGCTGCACTCGAAGGGCTTCTTGGTGCGGTGGCGGATGAGGTGCTTGGCCAGGTTGCCACGTGAGGAGAGCTTCTTGTTGCACACCTCACAGTGGTGGGGGTCCCTGCTCCCTCGCCCCCCCGAGCTGCTGCTGCTGCTGCTGGGGCCAGCTGGAGCTCCCTGGCCTGTGGTGGTGGTGGTGGAGGTGGTGGCTATGGGGGTGATGATGGAGGTGGTGGTGATGCTCCTGTACTCCTTGCCCTGACTCTCTGCCTCGTTCTCCTCCGCCACAACCTCCTCCTCTTCCTCCTTCTTCCTCCTTGTGTACTTCCTCTTCCGCTCCAGCCTGTCCTGGGGCCTGGGCCCAGGGCGCCGCCGTGCCCGCCTGGCCAGGGGCTTGTCCTGGGGGGGTGTCTGGGGGGGGGTGTCTCCAGGGTTGTCCACGTTTTCCTCCTCCATCTTGATGTCCGGATGGCCACTGGGCCAGGTGGGGCTGTCCACAGCCACAATGGCCAGGGGGTCTGGGGACGCAGGGGTGGTACTGGTGGCTGTGGTGGTGGTGGTGGTGGAGGGGGTGGTGGTGGTGGCGGTGTCCGGGGCAGTGGCCGCCACTGCTGGCCTGACCCTCTGGTGGGGCGTGGCCAACTGCAGCAGCGCGGCAGCCAGCTGGTGGACAGAGTGTGAGGGCAGGTGGTGGCCCAGAGCACCAGGGTCAGGAAACTCCTCCTCACACACGGCACACACCCACACCGCCACCACCTCCGCCATGCCGCCCTCCTCACTGGCAGTGGTGGTGGTGACCTCGTGGCTTTCGGCGGCGCCCTCCAGCTTGAGGTGGTAGGCTGGCTCCTCCTGTGGCCGCAATGGGGACATGAGTGCGTCCACGGTGGTCTGGGAGGTGCCAGTGTGCAGCGGTGGCAGGTCCCCCAGGGCCTTGGCACACACCTGCTGGTGGGCTGCCATGGCCTCTGAGGTGGCCAGCATCACACTACAGTATGCACAGGTCCACATCACCCGGCAGGGCAGGGCTGCTGCCTCCGCCTCCTCCTCTTGTGCCACCTGGGCAGGGGCATGTGCTGGGGGGACCACCAGCCCCCCCTCCTCCCCGTCCCCTGCCTGGTCCTCGGCGGGGAAGATGGTGCCGCTAGACAGTTTGGCGTGCACTAGTGCGCTGCCCCTGGTCAGCACGTGGTGGGGGGCCATGGCCGCCTCCCCGTCGCTGTCGGTGATGATGTCCAGGCTGAAGGTGTTGCTGTTGAACAGCTTGACGATCACCTTCCTGCCACCACTGCCACCACCCTCACACTCCCCTGGGGCCACCATGGAGGTGACAAGTGCTGCTGCCGCTGCCTCCATGCCCCCAACCGCCACAGGGGAGTGGTGCCGCTGCCCTGCCACCCCCAACCCCTCGGTGGTGACGGCCAGCGCCCCGCCCCCTCCCGCCCCACATGGGGGGGAGGCAGAGAGGGCAGGGACGTCCACCAGTTCAGCGCCCGGCACCAGCGCCGTGCCCCCGGCCAGGGTAACGCTGGCCAGGGGTCTGTCCTTGGCGCCAGCCTGCCCCAGCTTGAGGGCAGTGGTGGTGGTGTCCTGGGGGGTGGGGGTTGGCAGGGGGTCATAGTGGCTGTACATGATGTGGTACTCGGCTGCCTCCCCCTCCTCCACCACGCCTCCGCCCCCTCCTCCAACTGCATCTTGGTACCTGCAAGACACAAAGAGTCAGTGTACTTGCTTGGCGGGCACCCGCGGCCTCAACTATGAGACTTTGCATGTGGGCAACCCAGAACTGCTGCCACACCGGCCCATAATAAATAAAAAGAATTAAGTAGTAACAAGCGGAGATGTGTGTCATTTGCAGCTGTTTGGGTCTTAAAAGCCTGCTGCCCGGCACCCAATACAAGTGTAAAGCACCGCTCTGAGGAGCTGCACTCACCGGACACTGACACCTTCACCGCCCTGACAATCAAAAAGTCCAAGATCCAGCTGAGCAGAGGACCGCTCCTACAGACTCCTAACAGATTTGTCAGTGAGGACAGAGTGGACACCAACATGGAATGCCTCACTGGCTGAGGTCAAACAGCACAGCATTAGTTAGCAGGCAGCAGGCAGCAGGCAGTGAGTGTGAGTATGCCAGTCAGATATAAGTAAGCAGGCAGTGAGTGTGAGTGTATTAAGAAAGAGAAGAGCAAAGGAAAAGAAGAGGAACGAAGAGAGGAAATTAGAAAAAAAATAGATGGGAGGGGAGGAGGTGGTGGGAAGAACAGATAAGGGAGGAGAAGGAAAGGAAGAAATGAATGAATGAAAAAAGAAAAAAAACAAGAAAGAAGACCAAAGGAAGAGAAAAGAGGACGGAGAGGAAATTAGAAAAAAAAGGGGAAAATTGAGCTCACGAGTCATTTTAGCGATTTAGAGTGAGAGAGCGAGTATGTGAATGGGCGAGTGTGAGAATGAGTGGGCGAGAGGGCGGGTGAGAGGGCTTACATGGCAGGAGGAGAGGAATTAGTGGCGGGTCAGCCCTCTCTCTCTGGCTGCAGGGGCTCGCTTTCCCTTGACGTAAACAAAGTGGAGCTACACAATAGAGTTTTTAAAATGAAATATAGTACGTTAAATTACCATAAAAAATGCCAACGTGTACAAAATAAGAATGGAAGTTGTTCATATAATTTTTTCAACCCTTTTTCTTGTTGCATGGGCTCGCTTTCCCTTGACGTAAACAAACAGGAGCCACATATTAGAGCGTTTGAAATGAATTTGAAATGAAAGATAATACGTCAAATCACTCTTAAAAATGGCTATGTGTGGAAAATAATGATAGAAGGTGCTTTTTATCAATATAAGAACGTGATGAAACGATAATGGCAGTATAAAAGGAATTAAAATATCGCTGGACATGCTAGAGTTTTAAAAGGAAAGATAATGCGTTGAATTACCCTTGAAAATTACTGATACGTACAAAATATGCATGGAAGGTGTTTTTATCGACTAGGAGTGTGTTAAAAGGATAAAGTCAAAAGGAGGAGTGTGTTAAAAAGTAGGAGTGTGTTAAAAGGAGTAGGAGTGTGTTAAAAGGATAAAGTAGGAGTAGGATAAAGGAGTAGGAGTAGGATAAAGTAGGAGTAGGATAAAGGAGTAGGAGTAGGATAAAGGAGTAGGAGTATGTTAAAAGGAGTACGTAGGAGTGTGTTAAAAGGATAAAGTAGGAGTAGGCTAAAGGAGTAGGAGTAGGATAAAGTATAGGAGTGTGTTAAAAGGAAGTAGGAGTGTGTTAAAAGGAAGTAGGAGTGTGTTAAAAGGATAATGTCAAAAGGTATACGCATGGTGGCGCTGCGTCCCTCCTGCCAAGAAGCGCCTGACTCGAGAAATCACTGAGAATAGAAAGAACTGATGTATGAAATCTGGAAAAATGGAGAAATTAAAATACAAGAGCAGAACCCACAGTGAAAAATAGAACCAGCCTCTTAAAACACTGAAGGAATACTTATTTTTTTTTTATAGTGAGACAGCCCCCAAAACAATCAGGATAAATAACACTGTAGGGACCCGAAACTCTCCGGATTCGACTTGTAATACGGCCCACAGCCCCCTAAAACGCCAAAGAAGAAGTAGTGATAGACAGCTCCCTAAACCTAGAGCACCGAAGAAGAAATAGTGACAGAAGCCCCGTTGCAAAGGCTGAGACTTCGCCGCCATCAACCCGAGCAGGACAAGGAGGCCGCCGCGGTAAGTGTGCCTGTTTTCTGTGCCCTTCCTCCTCCTGGCCGTGCCGCGCCTCGTCACCAGCCTCCGTCAGTCCCTCAGTCACTGGGGCACGCGTCGGGAGGAGCGTCGCCCCGCCCAGCACGCCACGCCAGCCACAGGAGGTCTCCGTGCCTTCCCGTCTTGCCTCCTGTGGCAGGTATGTGTGGTTGAGATTGGTTATATAAACGCGCTCATATATCGCTGCCTACCCTAGGGAGTACTCTTCTCTTGTCATATATGTCTTTTACTAACCCTCTGCCAGATAGCCGTAGGAGAGAGTGTAAAACAAGTGTGAAAATAGCCACAAACCCTCGTGTCCGCTGGAGGCCGAACAGCCCCACGCGACGGGGCGTGGAAACACAGGGGTCGAGGGGTCGCTATATATATATATATAGGAGGCTCACGTTTATTCACCTGTCTTTTAGTGCTTATGGGGTCGTGGGCGTACGAGGCGGGGAGGCTGGGGGACTGCACCCAACTCAAATTTGGACAGACAAAGATTTTTTCGGGCTGAGTGGCCATCTTAACACCCTGACAGGACTACTGAACTGGCGGCTCGTGAGCCAAATCCGGCCTTGAGTTGCTTTTCATATGTCATTTTAATACTTTTAATTTTCCTTATTTCCTTGTAACTTATTTCAGTAATAGCTATTATTTATTTAGTATATATTATATTAAAAAGTATTGCTCATACTCATTATTCCGTTCAGTTTGATACTTCATGCTTTACGTAATACTTATAAAGTTATAGTTGTAATACTTGTAAGTTATTTCAAAGTCGGGCAAGGTCTGAGTGGGATTATTGTTAATACTATTGCCATCGCTGGTGTCGGTGGTGGCGGTGGTAAGACTGGCAGTATTGAGTACCAAGGAAAAATAATTGTTCAATAAGTTCCCAACGCACTGACCTTCAGTTACCAATTTACCGTCGCTGTCAGTTAAGGGTTCAGTCCCAGCTCTGATCGCCTTTTTGTTGTTTATATTACTAAAGAAAGACTTAAGGTTAGTTTTACAGTTGGCGGCAATGTTTTCTTCGTGCCTGGCTTCATGATTAAGTCTGATATTTTCAGGCGTGTTTTGCACTTTCTTTATCGCCTGTAAAAAAAACTTATCTCCTTAACTAAATGTTTGATTTCGTTGTTAAACCACGGTTGACTTTTATTAGTGTTACGTCGCCTCTCGCAAAACAGGACATATGTATTCTGCCGAGTGTAATTGATTTTTAAAGTTCAGCCACACTTCCTCCACGTTGGAATCATCTATTAGTTGCATTTTTGTCAATTTATTTCGGACTTCTACGAAATTTTCCCTTTTAAAACTTGGCACCATTATTTTGTTTCCAGTCACTTTTGTTGAGCTCTTATGTCGACGCGCACTAATTTGTGGTCGCAAGAACCGAGACGTCCTCTTTCCGTAACATTACTGACTATATTCTCTTGGGTTACTATAACAAGGTCTAGTCACTAAACCTTGTCATAGTCCTCTTAGTGTGCTAAGATGGCGACTCCGCCCGAAAAAATCTTTGTCCGCTAAATCTGAGGGGGCTGCAGCCACCCCCGGCTCGAACACCTATGACCACCTCTACTATCGATGCGATCTTTGTTAAAGAGACTGTAGCCATCTATATTGTATTCTGAAATTAAATCAATATTTGAGGTGTCAATGAATGTTTCCGGTATAGCGGTTACATCGAAATTTTCTGTTGAAATAAGACATCTCAATTCTTCGATCTTGTTTCTTAGGCTATGAGCATTGAAACTTAGGTTACCCGGTAACCTCGAGGCCATGAAGGGGTCCAAGGTGCCCCGGTAACCTCGCTTAGGCCGTGAGGGGGCCCGAAGCTTCCTTCTCGGCCCCTGGCCCGTGCAGGAAAATTGTCAGACTATCAGGAATGTCTTGACGAATATAATGTTAATACTGTATTGTGTTGGTTCTGAAAAAACGACTTTATCAGTTCTGGGATGGTGGCTCGCGTAGACCTCTGACCGCGGATCCGGCATGGAAAAAACCGCTCGCGGCGCCTTCCGGCAGAGTCCAGCAGAGCGTCGGGTAAACAGAGATAGATAGATAGGTAGATAGATAGATAGATAGATAGATAGAGAGAGAGAGAGAGAGAGAGAGAGAGAGAGAGAGATTTTTTTCATTTAAAGAAGCGTTTTGTACATTAGTACATGCCAATGTTTCTTCCTACGCTGAAGTTCCCCCGTACGATTGGAATCATTCTAAAGCGAACTGCCTAATTACATTGTAAAATTACAATGAACCTTAAAGGGATCTTAAACATACGCAAGCGCAAGCTACTTCCTGTGAGATATGTAAGGGAGGCGAGGGGGCGCTGCAACTCCCGGGCATAGGAGCCCATCGGCTTTAGCTCTGGAAGTTACGGATTTTGGTTGCCGCGGGACGCTGCGGGCTACTTCGCGGCGCGGATTTCCACACATTGAGGTTATTTTTAACAGTTTTGATCTATTCACTTTCCTGTGTTTTTTCGGGAGGTTTGAAGGTTGGTAGAAAACATACTTGACAGCAGAAGAACAGTTAGTTAAGCAGGAAACGAGACGTCGGCGCGTCAATAGAACCAATCTTTACCCGCGTCCTCCTCCACTCGGTGAGCAGATTCAACTTCTGGGTAGCGTTCCACATGCCACGGCCCTCCCAGTGTGTGTGTGTGTGTGTGTGTGTGTGTGTGTGTGTGTGTGTGTGTGTGTGTGTGTGTGTGTGTGTGTGTGTGTGTGTTCCGATAGGCTGACTGGCCACTGGTTTTCAACTTCCACATGCTTCACACACACACACACACACACACACACACACACACACACACACACACACACACAGCCTCCTTCCCTCGCTCAAGGCACGAGAGCTAGCAAGAAAAAAGATGTATATTCCTTCTTTTCTTTCTTCTCCCTCTCAATTCTTCCTTCTCTTTTCTCTCACCCTTCATTCCTTCTTTCTTCTCCCAACCATTTCCTTTACATTCTCTAAAATGAATCACTTTCTCTCTCTCTCTCTCTCTCTCTCTCTCTCTCTCTCTCTCTCTCTCTCTCTCTCTCTCTCTCTCTCTCTCTCTCTCTCTCTCTCTCTCTCTCTCTCTCTCTCTCTCTCTCTCTCTCTCTCTCTCTCTCTCTCTCTCTCTCTCTCTCTCTCTCTCTCTCTCTCTCTCTCTCTCTCTCTCTCTCTCTCTCTCTCTCTCTCTCTCTCTCTCTCTCTCTCTCTCTCTCTCTCTCTCTTTTTATTTAAACATAAGATACATATGACAAAAGGGGCGGGGAAATTGTCTCCATGATAAAGAAGACCTCTGTCTTGAGGTCACCTATCTTAAAGCATTGTCACTAGTGTTGTGTTGTGCTTGTGCTCAGGCGGATGTGACTAGGGCGGGTAAGTGCGACACCAGGCGTGAGCCGCCACCTTCACCTGCTGGGTGTTCATTGCCCTAACGCCCACTTCACCCGTGAAGGCGTTCCACAGGTGGGCCGTGGCACTCGTGAAGGCCCTCTGGCACCTGGCTGTGCGGCTTCTCGGGATTTCAAGGAGGAGGTCGTTAGCCACCGCCGCTCTCGTGGTGTGCTGGCTTCTCCTCCAAGGGACCCGTAGTGCCGCCAGGTGAGGTGTATGTTGGACCTGGGCCTTGTGTAGGACTGTGATGGCACCGACCCTTCTCCGGTGCCCGAGGCTGTCGAGCATACAGCGGGGGGCGTCCTGCTGGTGATGTAGCTGCTGTCGATGTTGCCGCTGCCGCCACTGGTGTCCATGTGGTCGCTGCTGCTGAAGGCTGCTGGCATCGCGGATGAGTCGCTCTGCCCTCCTCTGCACTCTGTCCAGCAGCTAGAGGTGACATTGGGCACTGCTCATCCAGGAGAGGGGGGAGTATTCCATGACGGGCCTCTCCTGGGCTTTGTACAGCCTCAGGAGGCCGTCTGCGTCGAGCAGGTGCCGCACGCGACGCAGGAGTGTCACCCTCAGGGAGGCTCTGCGCGCCACACACTCCAGGTGGCGGTCGAAACTGAGTCTGGAGTCGACCTCCACCCCCAGGATGTTGATGGAGTCCTTGATGACCAGGGTGTCGTCCCCAAACTTCAGCCGTCCCTGCAGGAGTCTGGCGTCCTCCCCCGAACGCGATATGACCATGGCCTGGGTCTTCTCGGCAGCAAACTTGACTTGCCAACGTCGTCCCCAGGCCATGATGTCACCAAGATGGCGGTTGGTGGCTTCGATCACGTCCGCAGTTTCCTCCCTGGTGTAGCTGTGGGACAGGGTGCAGTCGTCGGCGTAGGCTGAGGCCACTGGTAGGCCACGGAGCAGCTCGTCGAAGTATGCGTTCCAAAGAATCGGGCCCAGTACTGATCCTTGTGGAACGCTGGCAGTGATTGGGTAACTGCCTGACGTGCACCCGTTCACCACTACCCTCAGACTCCGGCCGTGCAGGTAGCTCGAAAACAGCTGCAGCAGTTGTCCTGTGATGCCGAGCTGTTCGAGCTTGGCCAGGAGGCCCCTGTGCCACACACAGTCGAATGCCCCAGCAATATCTAGGGCAACAACAAGTGAGGGGCGACCAGAGGCCAGGGCGTCATGCCAAGACTTGCTGAGCAGGAGGAGGAAGTCTGATGCCGAGCGACCTCTCCTGAACGCGTGCTGACGAGGAGACAACAGATGGTTCTCCTCCAGGTGGCGCATCAGTTGCTCAACAATAATCCGCTCCAGGATCTTGCTAACAACCGACAGGAGCGAGATTGGGCGGTAGTAGGTTGGGTCTGCCTTGTCTTTTTTCTTGAAAACCGATGTGACACGAGCCTCTTTCCACAGGGTCGGCCAGGCCCCTGCGCTTAGGCACTGTCTGAAGATACGTGTGAGGGGGTGCGACAGCTCCCCCGCACAGTGCTTCAGTAGGAAAGGGCTGATGTCATCCGGGCCTGGGGCTTTCCTGGTGTTGGTGTCTCGGAGGTGCTTGGTCACTGTGCCCTCCGTGATCTCCAGGTTTTCCAGGACAAAGTTACCCAGACGGGGGAGGAGGGGTGGCTGCCTGTCTGGCTCCTCGACAGTCATCTTGCTGCTGAAGTGGGTTGCCAGAAGGTCAGCTTTATCCTGGTTCTTTACTGCCAGGCCCCCTGCAGGCGTCTTGAGAGGCGGGATCCTGTCCTGCGTGACGGTGCCTTGCCTCTCCTTCACCAAGGACCACCACTGCTTGGGGTCAACCTGGTTGGACGCCAGCTTCCTCCTGAGGCTGTTTTCCCACCTTTTCCTGGCCCACGCTGCCGTCCTTGTCATGGCCTTGCATGCAGCGCGGTGCAGAGCCTTGTTGCGCTGGGAGGGACGGCGCTTGTATTGCCTCCAGGCGCTGTACTTATCCTCTGCAGCCAGTCGGCACCTATAGCCGAACCACGGCTGGTCGCGTGGGTCGGCTTTATATGCCCTGTGAGGGAAATGCTGCCTCTGGGCTTGGAGGAGAGTGGCAGAGAAGGCTGACACATTGTGGTCAACGTCACCACTGAGTGTGGCGTCCCAGTCAGTGTCAGCTAGTGCCCGCTTCATGGCTTGTCAGTCTGCCCGCTGCCACAGCCAGATGACGCGTTGCCTTGCTTCCTCACGCGAGGGGTTGAGGCCGAGTTCAGTCAGCACCGCATTATGGTCGGAGCTGCCGATTCTCTCCAGAGGGCGGCAGTGCACAGAGTCCCCGGGCAAGTCCGTCAAGACAGGGTCCAACGAGCCCCCACGCACGTGAGTGGGAAAGGTGACGTGGTTTGTGAGCCCGTGGACCAGTCAGCTCAGTGAAGGCCCTGCTCACCATATGCTGGTTCATGTCACCCACGATGGCTGTGCTCTGGCAGTCGTAGGTGGCCAGGATGGTGTCCAGCTGGTCGGTGAGGAAGGTGAGGGGCTCTCTGCCTTGCCACAGAGGGCGATACAGGGCGACGAGCAGTACGGCGCTCATATCTGCGAGGAGGAGGCGGAAGAACATGGCCTCCATGTGCTCTCTCTCTCTCTCTCTCTCTCTCTCCCCCCCACCCCCATCACCACCACCACCACCATCACCACCACCACCACGCAAGCGGGTAACAAACAATAAGGCACCACTATAAAAACAGCGTATCTTTATTCAAGACAGACAGACAGACAGACGTACAGACAGGAGGAAGGGTAGGTTAGGGGGGGAAGGGGTGACTTGATTAATTCTGTATTTACACCTTAAAGAAAACGGAAAACCGGATCCTGCCGATTATGTTTTTGTTTTTTTATATATTATTGTACATCTTGCTTGTTGAACTTTCTTTTTCCTGCGTTTCATCTTTTTGGTTAGTCAGTGAATAAAGAATTACAAAAAAAAAAATGGTGCTTAAAACGACATGTAGAGATACGTAGAGGTTCACTAACGGGTATTTAAATAACGATGACTAATAATAATAATAATAATAATAATAATAATAATAATAATAGGTGTGGAAGAAGGGGTGGAAAGGTAGAAAATGGATATTGTATCTAGATGATGAGAGGAAAGACTATACAGTGTGTGTGTGTGTGTGTGTGTGTGTGTGTTGAGGGGGAGAGGAGGAAAGGAAGGAGGGGGGGGGAACAGGGGGGGAAGAAGAGGAAGAAGAAGTAAAGTCAATGTGAAGAGGTGGAGGAGATGGAGGTTAAAATCATATATCTTTTAACAAATCAATTTTTAGAAGATATAAACAGACAACAACAACAACACAAGCTACTTTCAAAACCATCTCTTAGTCCTCCTCCTCTTCTCTTGCCAATACCCCACTTCCTTCACCTCCTCCTCCTGGTCCTCCTCCTGGTCCTCCTCCTCCTCCTCGGCCTCCCACTCCTGCCTAGGGGATGCCAGAGCGCGGGAAGCTGGAGCGGGCGAAGGCCAGGAGCTCGTCGGAGTCCTCGCAGACCCAGGGCTTCACGTGGTTGCAGGCGACGTCGTGCCACTTGACGCCGTCCTGGTAGAAGTTGTTGAGGATGGCGATGCAGGACTCGTCCGTGCCGGTCTCCGAGAACTCGCGGTTATCGGGCTGGGGTCTGCCGGAGCCGCCCGTGTGAGACCAGTCCCCGCGCCAGCCCTGGGTGGAGTTGGTGGGGGGGATGCGGGCGGTGGAGCCAGACCAGAACCAGCCGTTGACGATGGGGGGCTGCAGGTCTGGCCGGTTGCAGCCGTCGAAGTTACATTTGCGTCCAGAGGTCCAGATGTACTTGACGTTGCCCTGAACCATGTTCTGCTCCACGAACTGAGCCTCATCCTGCGTCTCGATGCTCACGAGGTCCTGGCAATGCTTCCTGTAGGGGGGAGGAGGAAATGCTTAAGAATCTGGGGGCCATATTTTTAAACCTTTCAAGGCCCAAGAACACAACTTTGACAACGCTTTCACGGGTAGTTTGGGCATTTCCAGGGGTAGTTCTTTGACCCTGGTGGTAGCGTGACAAAGCTTCTGTAACATGAACGTGGAAATAACATTAATCACAACGCTATTAATATCCTTTTCGGACTTTGGAAATAGCTGATGTGAGAGGCGGGAGCGTCTGAAAATACCGGCCTGGGCCTCGTGACTCACCCATATCACCTTCCCTGCCACCTGTTCCAACTTATAACACACCCACAACACTCTACATACCTTACACCCAACGTTGCCAAACTGTCGTACACTGAACATTGCATTTATCATTTTTAGGCTCCAAGACTGTCGTAACCACACAAATAACGATAGGAAATTAAAGTTAGCGTTAAAACTGATAAATATTGATGGGTTTCGTTCTTTTTTGCTGGAGTTATAGGTTAGAAACTACAAAAATGCAATGCGCTGAGTACGACAATTTGGCAACGCTGCTTACACCCCCCACCCAACCCCCCTGACACCTCACTCCCACACACGTAGTTCGGTATTATCAGACGCTTTCGAGTCCTACATCAACTAATTTCAAAGTCCAGAAAGAAGATCAGTCGGGTTCCAGTGAGGTTTTAGGTTCATGGTACAGAAGAAGGGTCGAACTAGCACCAGGGCCATAAAACTGTGCATGTGGCTGTGGGGAGGAAGGGAGAGGCTGTGGAGATGCAGGACGAAGGGAGAGGAAGTGTATGGTTAGGGTGGGGAGGAAGGGAGAGGCTGTGGAGATGCAGGACGAAGGGAGAGGAAGTGTAGGGTAAGGGTGGGGAGGGAGGGAGAGGCTGTGGAAATGCAGGACGAAGGGAGAGGAAGTGTATGGTTAGGGTGGGGAGGAAGGGAGAGGCTGTGGAAATGCAGGACGAAGGGAGAGGAAGTGTATGGTTAGGGTGGGGAGGAAGGGAGAGGCTGTGGAAATGCAGGACGAAGGGAGAGGAAGTGTATGGTTAGAGTGGGGAGGAAGGGAGAGAGTGGAGGAGCAGCATCAATGGGGTGGGAGTTTGCAGATATCACGAACAACCGAGCTGACTGGACAATGATAAAAATAGCAAATGAAGAGGAAACAAATGGAAAAGAAGAGATCGTGAAAGAACTCCTAAACTGTATTCTGTGAGTCCGTTTAGCATCTGAGTGACTGTAAAACTCCCTTGCTCAGTAGTTTTAACCCGCCGCTTTGATTCTGCTCCTCCGCTCTCTCCCTTCCTCCCCACCCTAACCCTACCCATTCTCTCCCTTCGTCCTGCATCTGCGAAATGGGATTGGTCTACTGTCACACGAATAGCCCCGCAGCAAAGGTCACGCAGCTGGGTTATAGAAGTACATGGGAGTGGTCTACTGTCACACGAACAGCCCCGCAGCAAAGGTCACGCAGCTGGTTTATAGAAGTACATGGGAGTGGTCTACTGTCACACGAACAGCCCCGCAGCAAAGGTCACGCAGCTGGGTTATAGAAGTACATGGGAATGGTCTACTGTCACACGAACAGCCCCGCAGCAAAGGTCACGCAGCTGGGTTATAGAAGTACAGAGGGATATCATTTCTTCCTTAGCGTGGTACTAGAACCGACACGTGGAGTCAGAAGCAGGATAAAAAACCACAACCCGTACCTGACTTTGCCTGTGTTCTCCAATTTCACTCCAGTACAGAGGTGAAGTGTGTGTGTGTGTGTGTGTGTGTGTGTGTGTGTGTGTGTGTGTGTGTGTGTGTGTGTGTGTGTTTAGAAACCCTTCCCTCTCTTCCTGTAGCCTCCAGCACTGAAAGCTTGTGTGGTAGAAAGTCGCCTTTTCTTCCGCCTCCCACACATCACAGTCTTGGTGCAATCCTCCTGTCTCTTCCTTCTTCCCTTCCCTCCCTCCCCTTTTCATTCCCGGCCTATCTCTCTTCTCTTCCTTCTTCCCTTCCCTCCCTCCCCTTTTCATTTCACGCCTATCTTATCTTGTACCATTCCCTCCCTTCATTCATCTCCTCTCTCTTTATCCTTCATCTACATCACTCACTTGCCTATCTATCTTCTATGATCCCTTCTATGTCCCTTTCCTTCTATTCCCTTCTCATTCCCCTCCTCTCTCTCTTTATCTCGTGCTGTTCCTTCCCTTCATTCGTCCCCTTTTCTGTCATTACGCTGCCGTCTCCCTTTCCCTTTGCTTCAGTTACGTCCACATCACTCATTCACACACCCATATCTTCCCATGAGCCTTTTCAGTCCTATGCCTTTCTGCCCTATTCCCCATCCTGACCCTCTTCCTCTCCCCATCCTGCCCTCCTATACCCCATCCAGCTATGCCCCATGCTGCCCTCCTCTCATGCCCCATCCTGCAGGGAGCACAAACAGTAGTGTGGCAGGTGTAGCAGGCAACCACAACCAAGGGACACAAAAGCAGACAACCACAACTCGTACAAGGCGTGAAAGAGAACAACCAAAACTCCTTCTCCTAAGGGGGCGTACCAGCAGGCAGTTCCTACTCGGTGAAAAGCAGACAACCATAACTTATACGTCAATGCGGGGCGTTTAAAGACTATATATGAGTGACAAGCAGGCGCTCACAAGTTCACAACGCAAGCAGACAAGCAGGAACAGCTAGAGGGGCGGGGCTTGCTGGTCAAGTTAGTGTGAACAGTGTAATAGTGCGGCCGTTCAAACACTCTTCCAGATGTTCCCAGTAAGTAGCCAGTTCCTGCAGCCCGGGTTTGGGGGAGGGGGCGTGGCTTGCCTGCGGAATGGTCAGTGATATGGAGCTTGGTGGGGAGGGGGCGGGGTGTGTCTGCCAGGTTACCGTGAATAGTATGGCAACCTGGTGGGAGGGGGCGGGGCGTGTCTGCCAGGTTACCGTGCACAGCGCAACAGGCCAGTAGCAGCAGCGGCCACACGTACCTGCAGATGTTCCTGGCGTCCAGCCAGTCCCGCTCG
>NW_026112146.1:32500-37500 GCF_024679095.1 Eriocheir sinensis
AGACCGTCCTCAGTGACTTAGAAATGGTAGATATGTAAGCTTGTTTAGGAAGGGTGTAAGGGAACTTGTGTGGGTGAATCTAGACCGTCTTAGAGAAATGGTAGATATGTAGGCTTGTGTAGGAAGGGTGTAAGGGAACTTGTGTGGGTGAATCTAGACCATCTTAGAGAAATGGTAGATATGTAGGCTTGTTTAGGAAGGGTGTAAGGGAACTTGTGTGGGTGAATCTAGACCATCTTAGAAAAATGGTAGATATGTAAGCTTGTTTAGGAAGGGTGTAAGGGAACTTGTGTGGGTGAATCTAGACCATCTTAGAGAAATGGTAGATATGTAGGCTTGTTTAGGAAGTGGCGTGAGGGAGCTTGTTTGGGTGAATCTAGACCATCTTAGAAAAATGGTAGATATGTAAGCTTGTGTAGGAAGGGTGTAAGGGAACTTGTGTGGGTGAATCTAGACCATCTTAGAGAAATGGTAGATATGTAGGCTTGTGTAGGAAGTGGCGTGAGGGAGCTTCTCGGCCATTTGGTATTGGCAGGTGCTTATAACTAGGTAGTAGAAACGTAACGGAGCTTATGTGTATGAATGTAGAAGATGTTGGGTCACTCAGTAATGGTAGACGATTAAAACTATGTGTAGAAATGTCATCAGGGACCTTTGAGAGAATACGGATGATCTTGAGACCTTCAGTAATGGTATATAGATGAGTGTGTGAAGGAAAGGATGTAAGGGAACTTGTGTGGATAAATATGGATGGTCTTACGCCACTCAGTAATGATAGGGGATTAAAACTATGTGCAGAAATGACATCAGGGAACCTTGAGAGAATTCGGATGGTCTAAAGCTCTTCAGTAATGGTATATATATGTGATTGTGCGTAGGTAAGGGCGTAAGGGAACTTGTGTGGATAAATATGGATGGTCTTACGCCACTCAGTAATGGTAGGGGATTAAAACTATGTGCAGAAATGTCATCAGGGAACTTTGAGAGAATTCGGATGATCTAGAGCTCTTCAGTAATGGTATATATATGTGATTGTGCGTAGGTAAGGGCGTAAGGGAACTTGTGTGGATGAATATGAATGATCTTAAGCCACTCAGTAATGGTAGGGGATTAAAACTATGTGCAGAAATGTCATCAGGGAACTTTGAGAGAATACGGATGATCTAGAGCTCTTCAGTAATGGTAGATATGTGATTGTGTAAAGGAAAGGGTGCAAGGGAACGTGTGTGTATGAATATGGATGATCTTACGCCACTCAGTAATGGTAAGGGATTAAAACTATGTAGAACTGTCGTCAGGGGCCTTTGAGAGAATACAGATGATCTTAAGCCTTTCTGATGGTATATATGTGGGCGTGTGAAGGAGAAGGGGTAAGGGAACTTGTGTGAATGAACCTTCTTTGTCTTGGGTCACTCAGTAGATGTGTAACCGTGTGTAGAAATGGCGTAAGGAAACCTGCGCTCACTACCCCTGCACCCTGATCGCTTCCTTCACCCGTTCACCTTCCTTTGGCACGCATCTTACGCCGTTCAACCAACTCTGGCGAACGTAGAACTGAAGATAGCGCAAAAAAAACAACAACAACTTCATGCCGTTCTTTAATAGGGCTTTTCTGACACGTTCTTTCGTTGCGTTCTCTGCCAAAGTGGATGAGGAAGTAAGTTCGAAGCATACGTTATAGATGCGCGTGGCCTCAGTGCTCATCTCCGTAGCATTGGCCTTTGACTCTGGGGTAGAAAAGACATAATATTTTCTTTCTGCAATCCGTATTTTGAGAACTGATTGACCGTTTGATGGATTGATGAACCACTTTTATGACTGACTACATCATCTTACATACTCTTCTGGTTCCTCCGTTAGTTACGGCGCAGACAGGCAGACGAGCTCAGAAAGAAAAAAAATAATTCGAAGGGAAGAAAAGTCGTGGAAAACAAGGCAAGTGAAAAAATGTTTAGAAACTGCCGTGTTTTTTTTTTTTTTTTTTTTTTTTTGCGTTGGCTTTCACTGACATATTTTTTTTCATTTGAGTTGGCAATAGTGGAGGAGATGACATAGACGGAGTTTCAATAGTAATAGTAGTAGAAATAGTAGTAGTAGTAGTAGTAGTAGTAGTAGTAGTAGTAGTAGTAGTAGTAATAGAAGTACGTAGATGTAGTTGTAGTAGTAGCATGAGGAGAAGAGGAGGAGGAGTAGATATATTAGAAGTAGATGTAGTAGTAGTAATAGTAGTAGCAGTGGTAGTAGTAGTAGTAGTTATAGCAGTAAAAATAGTAGTAGCAGCAGTAGTAATAGTAGTAGTTGTAGTAGTAGTTACAGATGCAGCAGCGACGATGGCAGAGCAGTGGATTAGTGGAATAGTAGCTGAATAGTATAGTGGAATAGTAGTGGAAATAGTCAGTGGGTCTCTACCTTGGTGTCGGGAAAGTGGACGGGTGGAGGGAGTGGAGAGAGCGATCCTGCCTTCCGTCCTGGCGTGGTGGATGGTGGCGCTAGACTGCCGAGAGAGAGTCACCCGGCCGCCTAAGAGAGGATTGAGGCCACTGGAAAGGAGGATCAAGAGGAAGAGGAGGAAGAGGAGGAAGAGGAGGAGGAGTAGGAGGAGGAGGAGGAGGAGGAGGAGCAGAGAGAAAAGTACAGCAGTGGTGGTGAGATTTTGTGTGTGTGCGTGTGTGTGTGTGTGTGTGTGTGTGTGTGTGTGTGTGTGTGTGTGTGTGTGTGTGTGTTTTAAGTCGGTTTTCCTCCCTGTTTTTTTTTTCTTGTATTTTTGTTTTTTTCCGTTTTTGTCTTTTATTTTTTTTCATTCTTTCTTACTTTCGTTTATTCTTCTGTTTTTTTTTCCTCCGTTTTTTTTCATATATTTTTCTTTATCATGTTCTTGTTATTTGTTTTTCTTTGTTTCATTCCTCCTATTCCTCCTACTTCTATTCCTCCTCCTCCTCCTCCTCCTCCTCCTCCTCCTCTTCCAGATTTTCTTCCTGCCTCACTCCTCTTTCATATCTCTGCATCTTTCATTCTTTTTTCTCTTTTTTTTCTCTCCTCCTCCTCCTCCTCCTCCTCCTCCTCTTCCTCCTCCTATAACCACCCTTAACATCATCTCGGCTTTCACTTTCTTCATCTTCCTCCTTCTTTTCTTTTATTCTCTTCTTCTTCTTCTTCTTCTTCTTCTTCTTCTTCTTCTTCTTCTTCTTCTTCTTCTTCTTCTTCTTTCCAATTTTTATTTGTTTCCTTTTCCTTTCCTCATCTTTATTATTTTTAGCTATTTTTTATCTTTTTTTGTCTTGTTCACACACACACACACACACACACACACACACACACACACACACACACACACACACACACACACACACACACACACACACAGAGTCATCTCTCTCTCTCTCTCTCTCTCTCTCTCTCTCTCTCTCTCTCTCTCTCTCTCTCTCTCTCTCAGTATATAATTATTACATGTACACATCTCGCTCGATGACTGTGAACGTATTATCACACGCACACACACTCATGTATGCATTTATACGTACACGCTTCAAATTGCGTGTGCGTGTATGTGAGCGCGTGTGTATTGTGTGCGTGTGTGTGTGTGTGTGTGTGTGTGTGTGTGTGTGTGTGTGTGTGTGTGCGAAGATGAGGCAAAAAAGTGTACATGAAGCGTGACTGTTTTCTTCTTCCTGGTGTGTGTTTTTTAGTGCACACGAAGAGAGACAGAGGGGTGGGTAGAGAGGGGGCGAGGGAGGGCGGGAGGTAGGCAGGTTGGTAGGCAGGTAGACTGATAGGTTGAGATTTTTAAATTATTATTATTATTATTTCTTTTTCTTACGGTTCTGCCAATGGCCTCGGTAGGCTTTCTTTGTGGGGCCTAATGGTCGGCCCTGCCCGTTATGGCTCAGGCAAGTGTTTATAATGGCGCCATCCTTCTTGGCTCATGCAGCCCCCCAGTGGTCATCTTTAATCCCTTCTTTAGAAAGAGAATCTTGAGTCCAGGTTCAGGACAGCATGTGGGTAGTCTTAGGCCACTCGGCGGTGGCCGAAAAATCCCAGCTGTGGCGGTGGGCTGGATGCTAACAACTCAGCCACCGCCTTATTATTATTATTATTATTATTATTATTATTATTATTATTATTATTATTATTATTATTATTATTATTATTATTATTATTGTTGTTGTTGTTGTTGTTGTTGTTGTTGTTGTTGTTGTTGTTGTTGTTATTTTTATTATTATTATTTTTATTATTATAATTACAATTATTATTATTATCATTATCATTATAATCATTACTAATATATATATATATATATATATATATATATATATATATATATATATATATATATATATATATATATATATATATATATATATGTATATATAATCTCTCTCTAAACTATTATTACTAATATAACAACTACTACTACTACTGTTATTGCCATCACTTTTATCATTATTGTCACCATCTCGTCATCACCATGGAATGCATCACCACCACCACCACCACCACCACCACCACCACCACCACGTCCACCACCATTACTATCATTTTCGTTGGGTCCCGTGTCACATCCTCGTCTCATTACGTCCAGTGTCGAAAACAATAGAGGATCGTGCCAAGGGAAATACTCCGCAGATGTCTGCAAGGGTCCGCGTCATGCTGAAGAAATGTAGAGGAAGGGAGGAAGAGGAGTGATAAGTGCAGATCGTGACGCGAGATGGTGATGATATGGATGGTAATAATGATGGCATTAATAGCAGTACTAGCAGCAATAATAGTAGTAGATAGTAGTAGTAGTAGCAACAACAGTAGTAGCAGTAGTAGTAGCAGATAGTAGTAGTTGTAGCAGTAGTAGTTGTAGTAGTAGTAGTAGTAGCAGTAGTAGTAGTGTGTTATCGTCTGCAAAGAAAAAGAAAAGAAAAGCGATGGAAGGGAAAATTAAAACAGTGTTGCCAATATCGTGTGCAAGGAAAATAAAAGGAAGGGAATATATGAGCAGTGTTGCCAATGTT